>NW_027017639.1:0-5000 GCF_036013445.1 Caloenas nicobarica
CTTCCCTTTCCTTCCCTTCCCTTCCCTTCCCTTCACTTCCCTTCCCTTCCCTTCCCTTCCCTTCCCTTCCCTTCCCTTCCCTTCCCTTCCCTTCCCTTCCCTTCCCTTCCCTTCCCTTCCCTTCCCCTCCCTTCCCTTCCCTTCCCTTCCCTCCCCTTCCCTTCCCTTCATGCCCCTTCCCTTCCCTTCCCTTCCAGCCCCTTCCCTTCCCGCACCTTCCCTTCCCTTCCCTTTCACGCACCTTCCCTTCACGCACCTTCCCTTCTTTTCCAGCACTTGCCCTTCCCTTCCCTTCCCTTCCCTTCCCTTCCCTTCCCTTCCCTTCCCTTCCCTTCCCTTCCCTTCCCTTCCCTTCCCTTCCCTTCCCTTCCCCCACCTTCCCTTCCCTGCCCACACCTTCCCTTCCCTTCCCGCACCTTCCCTTCCCTTCCCTTCCCTTTCCTCATGTCCCCTTCCCGCACCTACCCTTCCCTCAACTTCCCTTCCCGCACCTTTCCTTCCCTTCCTTTCACGCATCTTCCCTTCCCTTCCCTTCCCTTCCCTTCCCTTCCCTTCCCTTCCCTTCCCTTCCCTTCCCTTCCCTTCCCTTCCCTTCCCTTCCCTTCCCTTCCCTTCCTTCCCTTCCCTTCCCTTCCCTTCCCTTCCCTTCCCTTGCCTTCACTTCCCTTCCCTTCCCTTCCCTTCCCTTTCCGCATGTTCCCTTCCCGCACCTACCCTTCCCGCACCTTCGCTTCCCGCAACTTTCCTTCACTTCCCTTCACGTACCTTCAATTCCCTTCTCGCACCTTCCCTTCCCTTCCCTTCCCTTCCCTTCCCTTCCCTTCCCTTCCCTTCCCTTCCCTTCCCTTCCTTCCGTTCCCTTCCCTTCCCTTCCCCTCTCTTCCCTTTCCTTCCCTTCCCTTTCCTTCCCTTCCCTCCACTTCCCTTCCCTTCTCTTCCCATTCCTTCCCTTCCCTTCACGCACCTTCCCTGCAAGCACCTTCCCTTCACGCACCTTCCCTTCAAGCACCTTCCCTTCACGCACCTTCCCTTCCCTTCCCGCACTTTCTCTTCCCTTCTCGGACCTTCCCTTCCCTTCCAGTCCCTTCCTTCCCGGATCTTCCCTTCCCTTCCCTTCACGCACCTTCCCTTCACGCACCTTCCCTTCAAGCACCTTCCCTTCCCGCACCTTCCCTTCTTTTCCCCCACTTGGCCTGCCCTTCCCTTCCCTTCCCTTCCCTTCCCTTCCCTTCCCTTCCTTTCCCGAACCTTCCCTTCCCTTCCCTTCCCTTCCCTTCCCTTCCCTTCCCTTCCCTTCCCTTCCCTTCCCTTCCCTTCCATTCCCTTCCCTTCCCTTGCCTTCCCTTCCCTTCCCTTCCCTGCCCTTCCCTTCCCTTCCCTTCCCTTCCCTTCCCTTCCCTTCCCTTCCCTTCCTTTCCTTTCCCTTCCCTTCCCTTCCCTCCTATTACTACACCTTCCTTTCCCTTCCCTTCCCTTCCTTCCCTTCCCTTCCCTTCCCCTCCCTTCCATTCCCTTCCCTTCCCATCAAGCACCTTCCCTTCCCGCACCTTCCCTTCTTTTCCCGCGCTTGCCCTTCCCTTCCCTTCCCTTCCCTTCCCTTCCCTTCCTTCCCTTCCCTTCCCTTCCCTTCCCTTCCCTTCCCTTCCTTCCCTTCCCTTCCCTTCCCTTCCCTCCCTTCCCTTCCCTTCCCTTCCCTTCCCTTCCCTTCACGTACCTTCCCTTCACGCACCTTCCCTTCACGCACCTTCCCTTCACTCATCTTCCCTTCCATTCCTTCCCTTCCCGCACTTTCCCTTCCCTTCCCGCACCTTCCCTTCCCTTCCCGCACCTTCCCGCACCTTCCCTTCCCTTCCCTTCCTTTCTCTTCCCTTCCCTTCCCTTCCCTTACCTTACCTTACCTTCCCTTCCCTTTCTGCATGTTCCCTTCCCTTCCCGCACCCACCCTTCCCTCACCTTCCCTTCCCGCACTTTTCCTCCACTTCCCTTTACGCACGTACCCTTCCCTTCACTTCTCTTCACTTCCTTTCCCTTCCCTTCCCTTCCCTTCCCTTCCCTTCCCTTCCCTTCCCTTCCCTTCCCTTCCCTTCCCCTCCCTTCCCTTCCCTTCCCTTCCCATCCCTTCTCTTCCCATCATTTCCCTTCCCTTCCCTTCCCTTCCCGCACCTTCCCGCACATTCCCTTCCCTTCCCTTCCCTTCCTTTCCCTTCCCTTCCCTTCCCTTCCCTTCCCTTCCCTTCCCTTCCCTTCCCTTCCCTTCCCTTCCCTTCCCTTCCCTTCCCTTCCCTTCCCTTCCCTTCCCTTCCCTTCCCTTCCCTTCCCTTCCCTTCCCTTAGCTTCCCGCACCTTCCCTTCCCTTCCCTTCCTTTCCCTTCCCTTCCCTTCCCTTCCCTTCCCTTCCCTTCCCTTCCCTTCCCTTCCCTTCCCTTCCCTTCCCTTCCATTCCCTTCCCTTCCTTTCCCTTTTCTTCCCGCAACTTCCCGCACCTTCCCGCACGTTCAGGCACCTTCCCGCACCTTCCTGCACCTTCCCGCACCTTCCCTTCCCGCACCTTCCCTTCCCTTCCCGCACCTTGCCTTCCCTTTCCGCATGTTCCATTCCCGCACCTACCCTTCCCTCAACTTACTTTCCCGCACCTCTCCTTCCCTTCCCTTCCCTTCCTTCCCTTCCCTTCCCTTCCCTTCCCTTCCCTTCCCTTCCCTTCCCTTCCCTTCCCTTCCCTTCCCTTCCCTTCCCTTCCCTTCCCTTCCCTTCCCTTCCTGCACCTTCCCTTCCCTTCCCTTGCCTTCCCTTCCCTTCCATTCCTGCTCCTTCCCTTTACTTCCCGCACCTTCCCTTCCCTTCCTGCACCTTCCCTTCCCTTCCCTTCCCTTCCCGCACCTTCCCTTCCCTTCCCGCACCTTCCCTTCCCTACCGCACCTTCCCGCACCTTCCCTTCCCACACCTTCCCTTCAATTCTCTTCACTTCCCGCACCTTCCCTTTGCTTCCCTTCCCATCCCTTCCCTTCCCGCACCTTCCCTTCGCTTCCCACACCAACTCACACCTTCCTTTCCCTTCCCTTCAATTCCCTTCCCTTCCCTTCCCTTCCCTTCCCTGCCCTTCCCTTCCCGCACCTTCCCGCACCTTCCCGCAGCTTCGCTTCACTCACCTTCCCTTCCCTTCACTTCACGCACCTTCCCTTCACGTACGTTCCCTTCCCTTCCCTTCCCTTCCCTTCCCTTCCCTTCCCTTCCCTTCCCTTCCCTACCCGCACCTTCCCGCACCTTCCTGCACCTTCCCGCAGCTTCTCTTCACTTCTCGCACCTTCCCTTCCCTTCCCTTCCCTTCCCTTCCCTACCCTTCCCTTCACGCACCTTCCCTTCCCTTCCCTTCCCTTCCCTTCCCTTCCCTTCCCTTCCCTTCCCTTCCCGCACCTTCCCTTCCATCCCTTCCCTTCCCTTCCCTTCCCTTCCGTTCCCTTCCCTTCCCTTCCCTTCCCTTCCCTTCCCTTCATTCCCTTCTCGCACCTTCCCTTCCCGCACATTCCCTTCCTGCAAATTCCCTTCCCTTCCCGCACCTTCCCTTCCCTCATCTTCCTTTCCCTTCCCTTCCCTTCCCTTCCCTTCCCTTCCCTTCCCTTCCCTTCCCTTCCCTTCCCTTCCCTTCCCTTCCCTTCCCTTCCCTTCCCTTCCCTTCCCTTCCCTTCCCTTCTAGTCCCTTCCCTTTCCGCACCTTCCCTTCCTTCCCTTCACGGACAGTCCTTCAGGCACCTTCACTTCACGCACCTTACCTTCAAGCACCTTCCCTTCCTGCACCTTCCCTTCTTTTCCCGCACTTGCCCTTCCCTTCCCTTCCCTTCCCTTCCCTTCCCTTCCCTTCCCTTCCCTTCCCTTCCCTTCCCTTCCCTTCCCTTCCCTTCCCTTCCCTTCCCTTCCCTTCCCTTCCCTTCACGTACCTTCCCTTCACTCACCTTCCCTTCCATTCCTTCCCTTCCCGCACTTTCCCTTCCCTTCCTGCACCTTCCCTTCCCTTCCCGCACCGTCCCGCACCTTCCCTTCCCTTCCCTTCCTTTCTCTTCCCTTCCGTTCCCTTCCCTTACCTTACCTTACCTTCCCTTCCCTTTCTGCATGTTCCCTTCCCTTCCCGCACCCACCCTTCCCTCACCTTCCCTTCCCGCACCTTTCCTCCCCTTCCCTTCAGCACGTACCCTTCCCTTCACTTCTCTTCACTTCCTTTCCCTTCCCTTCCCTTCCCTTCCCTTCCCTTCCCTTCCCTTCCCTTCCCTTCCCTTCCCTTCCCTTCCCTTCCCTTCCCTTCCCTTCCCCTCCCCTTCCCTTCCCTTCCGTTCACGCACCTTCCCTTCCCTTCACGCACCTTCCCTTCCCTTCCCTTCCCTTCCCTTCCCTTCCCTTCCCTTCCCTTCCCTTCCCTTCCCTTCCCTTCCTGTCCCTTCCCTTCCCTTCCCGTCCCTTCCCTTCCCGCACCTTCCCTTCCCTTCCCTTCACGCACCTTCCCTTCACGCACCTTCCATTCAAGCACTTTCCCTTCAAGCACCTTCCCTTCCCTCACCTTCCATGCTTTTCCCGCACTTGCCCTTCCATTCACTTCCCTTCCCGTCCCTTCCCTTCCATTCCCTTCCCTTCCCGCACCTTCGCATCACTTCCCTTCCATTCCCTTTCCTTCCATTCCCTTCCCTTCCCTTCCCTTCCATTCCCTTCCCTTTCCTTCCCTTCCCTTCCCTTCTCTTCCCGCACCTTCCTTTCCCTTCCCTTCCCTTCCCTTCCCTTCCCTTCCCTTCCCTTCCCTTCCCTTCCCTTCCCTTCCCTTCCCTTCCCTTCCCTTCCCTTCCCTTCCCTTCCCTTCCCTTTCCTTCCCTTCCCTTCCCTTCCCTTCCCTTCCCTTCCCTTCCCTTCCCTTCCCTTCCCTTCTCTTCCCTACCCTTCCATTCCCTTCCCTTCCCTTCCCTTCCCTTCCCTCCCTTCCCTTCATTCCCTTCTCGCACCTTTCCCTCCCCGCACATTCC
>NW_027017639.1:7500-45319 GCF_036013445.1 Caloenas nicobarica
CTTCCCGCACCTTGCCTTCCCTTTCCGCATGTTCCATTCCGGCACCTACCCTTCCCTCAACTTCCTTTCCCGCACCTCTCCTTCCCTTCCCTTCATGCACCTACCCTTCCCTTCCCTTCCCGCACCTTCCCTTCCCTTCCCTTCCCTTCCCGCACCTTCCCTTCCCGCACCTTCCCTTCCCTTCCCTTCCTGCACCTTCCCTTCCCTTCCCTTGCCTTCCCTTCCCTTCCCTTCCCGCACCTTCCCTTTACTTCCCGCACCTTCCCTTCCCTTCCTGCACCTTCCCTTCCCTTCCCTTCCCTTCCCGCACCTTCCCTTCCCTTCCCGCACCTTCCCTTCCCTACCGCACCTTCCCGCACCTTCCCTTCCTGCACCTTCCCTTCCCTTCCCTTGCCTTCCCTTCCCTTCCCTTCCCGCACCTTCCCTTTACTTCCCGCACCTTCCCTTCCCTTCCTGCACCTTCCCTTCCCTTCCCTTCCCTTCCCGCACCTTCCCTTCCCTTCCCTTCCCTTCCCGCACCTTCCCTTCCCTTCCCTTCACACACCTTCCCTTCACACACCTTCCCTTCACACACCTTCCCTTCCCTTCACGCACCTTCCCTTCACGCACCTTCCCTTCCCTTCATGCACCTACCCTTCCCTTCACGTACCTTCCCTTCCCTTCACGTACCTTCCCTTCCCTTCCCTTTCTTTCCCGAATCTTCCTTTCCCTTCCCTTGCCAAACCTTCCCGCACCTTCCCTTCCCTTCCCTTCTATTCCCGAACCTTCCTTCACCTTCCCGCATCTTTCCTTACCTTCCCGTACCTTCCCGCAACATCCCTTCCCTTCCCTTCATGCACCTTCCCTTCACGCACCTTCCCTTCAAGCACCTCTTCTTCCCTTCTCTTCCATTCTTTTCCCTCACTTGCCCATCCCTTCCCTTCCCTGCCTTTCTCTTCCCGCACCTTCCCTTCCCTTCCCGCACCTTCCCTACCCTTCCCTTCACTTTCCTTCCCTTCCCTTCCCTTCCCTTCCCTTCCCTTCCCTTCCCTTCCCTTCCCTTCCCTTCCCTTCCCTTCCCTTCCCTTCCCTTCCCTTCCCTTCTTTCCCTTTCCGCATGTTCCCTTCCCGCACCTACCCTTCCCTCAACTTTCCTTCCCGCATCTTTCCTTCCCTTCCTTTCACGCACCTTCACTTCCCTTCTCGCACCTTCCCTTCCCTTCCCTTCCCTTCCCTTCCCTTCCCTTCCCTTCCCGCCCCTTCGCATCCCTTCCCATCCCTTCCCTTCCCTTCTCTTCCCTTCCCTTCCCTTCCCTTTTAGCATGTTCCCTTCCCTCACCTACCCTTCCCTCAACTTTCCTTCCCGCACATTTCCTTCCCTTTCTTTCACGCACCTTCACTTCCCTTCTGGCATCTTCCCTTCCCTTCCCTTCCCTTCCCTTCCCTTCCCTTCCCTTCCCTTCCCTTCCCTTCCCTTCCCTTCTCTTCTCTTCCCTTCCAGTCCCTTCCCTTCCGGCACCTTCCCTTCCCTTCCCTTCACGCACCTTCCCTTCAAGCACGTTCCCTTCACGCACCTTCCTGAACCTTCCCTCACCTTTCCGCATCTTTCCGCACATTCCCGTACCTTCCCGCACCTTCCCTTCCCTTCCCTTCCTTTCCCTTCCCTTCCCTTCCCTTCCTTTCCCTTCTCGCACCTTCCCTTCCCGCACGTCACGCACCTTCCCTTCCCCCACCTTCCCTTTCCTTCACGCACCTTCCCTTCCCTTCCCGCACCTTCCCTTCCCTTCCCTTCTTGCACCTTCCCTTCCCGCACCTTCACTTCAAGTACCTTCCCTTCCCGCACCTTCCCATCCCTTCACGCACTTTCCCTTCCCTTCCCTTCCCTTCCCTTCCCTTCCCTTCCCTTCCCTTCCCTTCCCTTCCCTTCCCTTCCCTTCCCTTCCCTTCCCTTCCCTTCCCTTCCCTTCCCGTACCTTCCCTTCCCGTACCTTCCCTTCCCTTCCCTTCCCTTCCCTTCCCTTCCCTTCCCTTCCCTTACCTTCACGCACCTTCCCTTCCCTTCACGCACCTTCCCTTCCCTTCCCTTCACGCACCTTCCCATCAAGCACCTTCCCTTCCCGCACCTTCCCTTCTTTTCCCCGACTTGGCCTGCCCTTCCCTTCCCTTCCCTTCCCTTCCCTTCCCTTCCCTTCCCTTCCCTTCCCTTCCCTTCCCTTCCCTTCCCTTCCCTTCCCTTCCCTTCCCTTCCCTTCCCTTCCCTTTCCTTCCCTTCCCTTCCCTTCCCTTCTCTTCCCTTCCCTTCCCTTCCCTTCCCTTCTTTTCCTGCACCTTCCTTTCCCTTCCCTTCCCTTCCTTCCCTTCCCTTCCCTTCCGTTCCCTTCCCTTTCCTTCCCTTCCCTTCCCTTCCCTTCCCTTCCGTTCCCTTCTCTTCCCTTCCCTTCCCCTCCCTTCCCTTCCCTTCCCTTCCCTTCCCTCCCCTTCCCTTCCCTTCATGCCCCTTCCCTTCCCTTCCCTTCCAGCCCCTTCCCTTCCCGCACCTTCCCTTCCCTTCCCTTTCACGCACCTTCCCTTCACGCACCTTCCGTTCTTTTCCAGCACTTGCCCTTCCCTTCCCTTCCCTTCCCTTCCCTTCCCTTCCCTTCCCTTCCCTTCCCTTCCCTTCCCTTCCCCCACCTTCCCTTCCCTTCCCACACCTTCCCTTCCCTTCCCGCACCTTCCCTTCCCTTCCCTTCCCTTTCCTCATGTCCCCTTCCCGCACCTACCCTTCCCTCAACTTCCCTTCCCGCACCTTTCCTTCCCTTCCTTTCACGCATCTTCACTTCTCTTCCCTTCCCTTCCCTTCCCTTCCTTTCCCTTCCCTTCCCGCACCTTCCCTTCCCTTCCCTTCCTTTCCCTTCTCTTCCCTTCCCTTCCCTTCCCTTCCCTTCCCTTCCCTTCCCTTCCCTTCCCTTCCCTTCCCTTCCCTTCCCTTCCCTTCCCTTCCCTTACCTTCACGCACCTTCCCTTCCCTTCACGCACCTTCCCTTCCCTTCCCTACAAGCACCTTCCTTTCACGCAACTTCCCTTCCCTTCCCTACAAGCACCTTCCTTTCACGCACCTTCCCATCAAGCACCTTCCCTTCCCACACCTTCCCTTCTTTTCCCCGACTTGGCCTGCCCTTCCCTTCCCTTCCCTTCCCTTCCCTTCCCTTCCCTTCCCTTCCCTTCCCTTCCCTTCCCTTTCCTTCCCTTCCCTTCCCTTCCCTTCCCTTCCCTTCTATTCCTGCACCTTCCTTTCCCTTCCCTTCCCTTCCTTCCCTTCCCTTCCCTTCCGTTCCCTTCCCTTTCCTTCCCTTCCCTTCCCTTCCCTTCACTTCCCTTCCCTTCCCTTCCCTTCCCTTCCCTTCCCTTCCCTTCCCTTCCCTTCCCTTCCCTTCCCCTCTTTTCCCTTCCCTTCCCTTCCCTTCCCTCCCCTTCCCTTCCCTTCATGCCCCTTCCCTTCCCTTCCCTTCCAGCCCCTTCCCTTCCCGCACCTTCCCTTCCCTTACCTTTCACGCACCTTCCCTTCACGCACCTTCCCTTCTTTTCCAGCACTTGCCCTTCCCTTCCCTTCCCTTCCCTTCCCTTCCCTTCCCTTCCCTTCCATTCCCTTCCCTTCCCTTCCCTTCCCTTCCCTTCTCTTCCCTTCCCTTCCCTTCCCTTCCCTTCCATTCCCTTCCCTTCCCTTCCCTTCCCTTCCCCCACCTTCCCTTCCCTTCCCACACCTTCCCTTCCCTTCCCGCACCTTCCCTTCCCTTCCCTTCCCTTTCCTCATGTCCCCTTCCCGCACCTACCCTTCCCTCAACTTCCCTTCCCGCACCTTTCCTTCCCTTCCTTTCACGCATCTTCACTTCCCTTCCCTTCCCTTCCCTTCCCTTCCCTTCCCTTCCCTTCCCTTCCCTTCCCTTCCCTTCCCTTCCCTTCCCTTCCCTTCCCTTCCCTTCCCTTCCCTTCCCTTCCCTTCCCTTGCCTTCCCTTCCCTTGCCTTCACTTCCCTTCCCTTCCCTTCCCTTTCCGCATGTTCCCTTCCCGCACCTACCCTTCCCGCACCTTCGCTTCCGGCACCTTTCCTTCACTTCCCTTCACGTACCTTCAATTCCCTTCTCGCACCTTCCCTTCCCTTCCCTTCCCTTGCCTTCCCTTCCCTTCCCTTCCCTTCCCTTCCCTTCCCTTCCCTTCCCTTCCCTTCCCTTCCCTTCCCTTCCCTTCCCTTCCCTTCCCTTCCCTTCCCTTCCCTTCCCTTCCTTCCGTTCCCTTCCCTTCCCTTCCCTTTCCTTCCCTTCCCTTCCCTTCCCTTTCCTTCCCTTCCCTTCCCTTTCCTTCCCTTCCCTTCCCTTCCCTTTCCTTCCCTTCCCTTCCCTTCCCTTCCCTTCCCTTCCCTTCCCTTCCCTTCCCTTCCCTTCCCTTCCCTTCCCTTCCTTTCCCTTCCCTTCCCTTCCCTTCCCTTCCCTTCCCTTCCCTTCCCTTCCCTTCCCTTCCCTTCCCTTCCCTTCCCTTCCCTTCCCTCATCTTCCTTTCCCTTCCCTTCCCTTCCCTTCCCTTCCCTTCCCTTCCCTTCCCTTCCCTTCCCTTCCCTTCCCTTCCCTTCCCTTCCCTTCCCTTCCCTTCCCTTCCCTCCTATTCCTACACCTTCCTTTCCCTTCCCTTCCCTTCCTTCCCTTCCCTTCCCTTCCCCTCCCTTCCCTTCCCTTCCCTTCCCTTCCCTTCCCTTCCCTTCCCTTCCCTTCCCTTCCCTTCCCTTGCCTTCCCTTCCCCTCTAGTCCCTTCCCTTTCCGCACCTTCCCTTTCTTCCCTTCACGGACAGTCCTTCAGGCACCTTCCCTTCCCGCACCTTCCCTTCAAGCACCTTCCCTACCCGCACCTTCCCTTCTTTTCCCGCACTTGCCCTTCCCTTCCCTTCCCTTCCCTTCCCTTCCCTTCCCTTCCCTTCCCTTCCCTTCCCTTCCCTTCCCTTCACGCACCTTCCCTTCACGCACCTTCCCTTCACGCACCTTCCCTTCACGCACCTTCCCTTCACTCACCTTCCCTTCCATTCCTTCCCTTCCCGCACTTTCCCTTCCCTTCCCGCACCTTCCCTTCCCTTCCCGCACCTTCCCGCACCTTCCCTTCCCTTCCCTTCCTTTCTCTTCCCTTCCCTTCCCTTCCCTTACCTTCCCTTCCCTTTCTGCATTTTCCCTTCCCTTCCCGCACCCACCCTTCCCTCACCTTCCCTTCCCGCACTTTTCCTCCCCTTCCCTTCACGCACGTACCCTTCCCTTCACTTCTCTTCACTTCCTTTCCCTTCCCTTCCCTTCCCTTCCCTTCCCATCCCTTCTCTTCTCATCATTTCCCTTCCCTTCCCTGCCCTTCCCGCACCTTCCCGCACCTTCCCGCACATTCCCTTCCCTTCCCTTCCCTTCCTTTCTCTTCCCTTCCCTTCCCTTCCCTTCCCTTCCCTTCCCTTCCCTTCCCTTCCCTTCCCTTCTCTTCCCTTCCCTTAGCTTCCCGCACCTTCCCTTCCCTTCCCTTCCTTTCCCTTCCCTTCCCTTCCCTTCCCTTCCCTTCCCTTCCTTTCCCTTCCATTCCCTTCCCTTCCTTTCCCTTTTCTTCCCGCAACTTCCCGCACCTTCCCGCACCTTCCCGCACCTTCCCGCACCTTCCTGCACCTTCCCGCACCTTCCCTTCCCGCACATTCCCTTCCCTTCCCGCACCTTGCCTTCCCTTTCCGCATGTTCCATTCCCGCACCTACCCTTCCCTCAACTTACTTTCCCGCACCTCTCCTTCCCTTCCCTTCACGCACCTACCCTTCCCTTCCCTTCCCTTCCCTTCCCTTCCTTTCCCTTCCCTTCCCTTCCCTTCCCTTCCCTTCCCTTCCCTTCCCTTCCCTTCCCTTCCCTTCCCTTCCCTTCCCTTCCCTTCCCTTCCCTTCCCTTCCCTTCCTGCACCTTCCCTTCCCTTCCCTTGCCTTCCCTTCCCTTCCCTTCCCGCACCTTCCCTTTACTTCCCGCACCTTCCCTTCCCTTCCTGCACCTTCCCTTCCCTTCCCTTCCCTTCCCGCACCTTCCCTTCCCTTCCCGCACCTTCCCTTCCCTACCGCACCTTCCCGCACCTTCCCTTCCCACACCTTCCCTTCAATTCTCTTCACTTCCCGCACCTTCCCTTCGCTTCCCTTCCCATCCCTTCCCTTCCCGCACCTTCCCTTCGCTTCCCACACCAACTCACACCTTCCTTTCCCTTCCCTTCAATTCCCTTCCCTTCCCTTCCCTTCCCTTCCCTTCCCTGCCCTTCCCTTCCCGCACCTTCCCATACCTTCCCGCACCTTCCCGCAGCTTCGCTTCACTCACCTTCCCTTCCCTTCACTTCACGCACCTTCCCTTCACGTACGTTCCCTTCCCTTCCCTTCCCTTCCCTTCCCTTCCATTCCCTTCCCTACCCGCACCTTCCCGCACCTTCCTGCACCTTCCCGCAGCTTCTCTTCACTTCTCGCACCTTCCCTTCCCTTCCCTTCCCTTCCCTACCCTTCCCATCCCTTCCCTTCCCTTCCCTTCCCTTCCCTTCCCTTCCCTTACCTTACCTTCCCTTCCCATCCCTTCCCTTCCCTTCCATCACTTCCCTTCCCTTCCCTTCCCTTCCGTTCCCTTCCCTTCCCTTCCCTTCCCTTCCCTTCCCTTCCGTTCCCTTCCCTTCCCTTCCCTTCCCTTGCCTTCCCTTCCCTTGCCTTCACTTCCCTTCCCTTCCCTTTCCGCATGTTCCCTTCCCGCACCTACCCTTCCCGCACCTTCGCTTCCGGCACCTTTCCTTCACTTCCCTTCACGTACCTTCAATTCCCTTCTCGCACCTTCCCTTCCCTTCCCTTTCCTTCCCTTCCCTTCCCTTCCCTTCCCTTCCCTTCCCTTCCCTTCCCTTCCCTTCCCTTCCCTTCCCTTCCCTTCCCTTCCCTTCCCTTCCCTTCCCTTCCCTTCCCTTCCCTTCCTTCCGTTCCCTTCCCTTCCCTTCCCGTCTCTTCCCTTTCCTTCCCTTCCCTTTCCTTCCCTTCCCTCCACTTCCCTTCCCTTCTCTTCCCATTCCTTCCCTTCCCTTCACGCAACTTCCATGGAAGCACCTTCCCTTCACGCACCTTCCCTTCAAGCACCTTCCCTTCACGCACCTTCCCTTCCCTTCCCGCACTTTCTCTTCCCTTCTCGGACCTTCCCTTTCCTTCCAGTCCCTTCCTTCCCGGATCTTCCCTTCCCTTCCCTTCTCTCACCTTCCCTTCACGCACCTTCCCTTCAAGCACCTTCCCTTCCCGCACCTTCCCTTCTTTTCCCCCACTTGGCCTGCCCTTCCCTTCCCTTCCCTTTCCTTCCCTTCCCTTCCCTTCCCTTCCCTTCCCTTCCCTTCCCTTCCCTTCCCTTCCCTTCCCTTCCCTTCCCTTCCCTTCCCTTCCCTTCCCCTCCCTTCCCTTCCCTTCCCTTCCCTTCCCTTCCCTTCCCTTCCCTTCCCTTCCCTTCCCTTCCCTTCCTTTCCCTTCCCTTCCCTTCCCTTCCCTTCCCTTCCCTTCCCTTCCCTTCCCTTCCCTTCCCTTCCCTTCCCTCATCTTCCTTTCCCTTCCCTTCCCTTCCCTTCCCTTCCCTTCCCTTCCCTTCCCTTCCCTTCCCTTCCCTTCCCTTCCCTTCCCTTCCCTTCCCTTCCCTTCCCTTCCCTTCCCTTCCCTCCTATTCCTACACCTTCCTTTCCCTTCCCTTCCCTTCCTTCCCTTCCCTTCCCTTCCCCTCCCTTCCCTTCCCTTCCCTTCCCTTCCCTTCCCTTCCCTTCCCTTCCCTTCCCTTCCCTTCCCTTCCCTTCCCTTCCCTTCCCTTCCCTTCCCCTCTAGTCCCTTCCCTTTCCGCACCTTCCCTTTCTTCCCTTCACGGACAGTCCTTCAGGCACCTTCCCTTCCCGCACCTTCCCTTCAAGCACCTTCCCTTCCCGCACCTTCCCTTCTTTTCCCGCACTTGCCCTTCCCTTCCCTTCCCTTCCCTTCCCTTCCCTTCCCTTCCCTTCCCTTCCCTTCCCTTCCCTTCCCTTCCCTTCCCTTCACGCACCTTCCCTTCACGCACCTTCCCTTCACGCACCTTCCCTTCACTCACCTTCCCTTCCATTCCTTCCCTTCCCGCACTTTCCCTTCCCTTCCCGCACCTTCCCTTCCCTTCCCGCACCTTCCCGCACCTTCCCTTCCCTTCCCTTCCTTTCTCTTCCCTTCCCTTCCCTTCCCTTACCTTACCTTCCCTTCCCTTTCTGCATTTTCCCTTCCCTTCCCGCACCCACCCTTCCCTCACCTTCCCTTCCCGCACTTTTCCTCCCCTTCCCTTCACGCACGTACCCTTCCCTTCACTTCTCTTCACTTCCTTTCCCTTCCCTTCCCTTCCCTTCCCTTCCCTTCCCTTCCCATCCCTTCTCTTCTCATCATTTCCCTTCCCTTCCCTGCCCTTCCCGCACCTTCCCGCACCTTCCCGCACATTCCCTTCCCTTCCCTTCCCTTCCTTTCTCTTCCCTTCCCTTCCCTTCCCTTCCCTTCCCTTCCCTTCCCTTCCCTTCCTATCATTTCCCTTCCCTTCCATTCCCTTCCCTTCCCGCACCTTCGCATCACTTCCCTTCCATTCCCATTCCTTCCATTCCCTTCCCTTCCCTTCCCTTCCATTCCCTTCCCTTTCCTTCCCTTCCCTTGCCTTCTCTTCCCGCACCTTCCTTTCCCTTCCCTTCCCTTCCCTTCCCTTCCCTTCCCTTCCCTTCCCTTCCCTTCCCTTCCCTTCCCTTCCCTTCCCTTCCCTTCCCTTCCCTTCGCTTCCCTTCCCTTCCCTTCCCTTCCCTTCCCTTCCCTTCCCATCCCTTCCCTTCCCATCATTTCGCTTCCCTTCCATTCCCTTCCATTCCCGCACCTTCCCATCACTTCCCTTCCCTTCCCTTGCCTTCCATTCCCTTCCCTTCCCTTCTCTTCCCTTCCATTCCCTTCCCTTTCCTTCCCTATCCTTCCCTTCTCTTCCCGCATCTTCCTTTCCCTTCCCTTCCCTTCCCTTCCCTTCCCTTCCCTTCCCTTCCCTTCCCTTACCTTCACGCACCTTCCCTTCCCTTCACGCACCTTCCCTTCCCTTCCCTACAAGCAACTTCCTTTCACGCAACTTCCCTTCCCTTCCCTACAAGCACCTTCCTTTCACGCACCTTCCCATCAAGCACCTTCCCTTCCCACACCTTCCCTTCTTTTCCCCGACTTGGCCTGCCCTTCCCTTCCCTTCCCTTCCCTTCCCTTCCCTTTCCTTCCCTTCCCTTCCCTTCCCTTCCCCTCCCTTCCCTTCCCTTCCCTTCTATTCCTGCACTTTCCTTTCCCTTCCCTTCCCTTCCTTCCCTTCCCTTCCCTTCCGTTCCCTTCCCTTTCCTTCCCTTCCCTTCCCTTCCCTTCCCTTCCCTTCCCTTCCCTTCCCTTCCCTTCCCTTCCCTTCCCTTCCCTTCCCTTCCCTTCCCTTCCCTTCCCTTCCCTTCCCTTCCCTTCCCTTCCCCTCCCTTCCCTTCCCTTCCCTTTCCTTCCGTCCCCTTCCCTTCCCTTCATGCCCCTTCCCTTCCCTTCCCTTCCAGCCCCTTCCCTTCCCGCACCTTCCCTTTCCTTCCCTTTCACGCACCTTCCCTTCACGCACCTTCCCTTCTTTTCCAGCACTTGCCCTTCCCTTCCCTTCCCTTCCCTTCCCTTCCCTTCCCTTCCATTCCCTTCCCTTCCCTTCCCTTCCGTTCCCTTCCCTTCCATTCCCTTCCCTTCCCTTCCGTTCCCCCACCTTCCCTTCCCTTCCCACACCTTCCCTTCCCTTCCCGCACCTTCCCTTCCCTTCCCTTCCCTTTCCTCATGTCCCCTTCCCGCACCTACCCTTCCCTCAACTTCCCTTCCCGCACCTTTCCTTCCCTTCCTTTCACGCATCTTCACTTCCCTTCCCTTCCCTTCCCTTCCCTTCCCTTCCCTTCCCTTCCCTTCCCTTCCCTTCCCTTCCCTTCCCTTCCCTTCCCTTCCCTTCCCTTCCCTTCCCTTCCCTTCTCTTCCCTTCCCTTCCCTTCCCTTCCCTTCCCTTCCCTTGCCTTCCCTTCCCTTGCCTTCACTTCCCTTTCCTTCCCTTCCCTTTCCGCATGTTCCCTTCCCGCACCTACCCTTCCCGCACCTTCGCTTCCGGCACCTTTCCTTCACTTCCCTTCACGTACCTTCAATTCCCTTCTCGCACCTTCCCTTCCCTTCCCTTCCCTTCCCTTCCCTTCCCTTCCCTTCCCTTCCCTTCCCTTCCCTTCCCTTCCCTTCCCTTGCCTTCCTTCCGTTCCCTTCCCTTCCCTTCCCCTCTCTTCCCTTTCCTTCCCTTCCCTTTCCTTCCCTTCCCTCCACTTCCCTTCCCTTCTCTTCCCATTCCTTCCCTTCCCTTAACGCACCTTCCATGCAAGCACCTTCCCTTCACGCACCTTCCCTTCAAGCACCTTCCCTTCACGCACCTTCCCTTCCCTTCCCGCACTTTCTCTTCCCTTCTCGGACCTTCCCTTCCCTTCTAGTCCCTTCCTTCCCGGATCTTCCCTTCCCTTCCCTTCACGCAACTTCCCTTCCCTTCACGCACCTTCCCTTCACGCACCTTCCCTTCAAGCACCTTCCCTTCCCGCACCTTCCCTTCTTTTCCCCCACTTGGCCTGCCCTTCCCTTCCCTTCCCTTTCCTTCCCTTCCCTTCCCTTCCCTTCCCTTCCCTTCCCTTCCCTTCCCTTCCCTTCCCTTCCCTTCCCTTCATGCCCCTTCCCTTCCCTTCCCTTCCCTTCCCTTCCCTTCCCTTCCCTTCCCTTCCCTTCCCTTCCCTTCCCTTCCTTTCCCTTCCCTTCCCTTCCCTTCCCTTCCCTTCCCTTCCCTTCCCTTCCCTTCCCTTCCCTCATCTTCCTTTCCCTTCCCTTCCCTTCCCTTCCCTTCCCTTCCCTTCCCTTCCCTTCCCTTCCCTTCCCTTCCCTTCCCTTCCCTTCCCTTCCCTTCCCTTCCCTTCCCTTCCCTTCCCTCCTATTCCTACACCTTCCTTTCCCTTCCCTTCCCTTCCTTCCCTTCCCTTCCCTTCCCCTCCCTTCCCTTCCCTTCCCTTCCCTTCCCTTCCCTTCCCTTCCCTTCCCTTCCCTTCCCTTCCCTTCCCTTCCCTTCCCTTCCCTTCCCTTCCCTTCCCCTCTAGTCCCTTCCCTTTCCGCACCTTCCCTTTCTTCCCTTCACGGACAGTCCTTCAGGCACCTTCCCTTCCCGCACCTTCCCTTCAAGCACCTTCCCTTCCCGCACCTTCCCTTCTTTTCCCGCACTTGCCCTTCCCTTCCCTTCCCTTCCCTTCCCTTCCCTTCCCTTCCCTTCCCTTCCCTTCCCTTCCCTTCCCTTCCCTTCCCTTCCCTTCCCTTCCCTTCCCTTCCCTACCCTTCCCTTCCCTTCCCTTCCCTTCCCTTCCCTTCCCTTCACGCACCTTCCCTTCACGCACCTTCCCTTCACTCACCTTCCCTTCCATTCCTTCCCTTCCCGCACTTTCCCTTCCCTTCCCGCACCTTCCCTTCCCTTCCCGCACCTTCCCGCACCTTCCCTTCCCTTCCCTTCCTTTCTCTTCCCTTCCCTTCGCTTCCTTACCTTACCTTACCTTCCCTTCCCTTTCTGCATGTTCCCTTCCCTTCCCGCACCCACCCTTCCCTCACCTTCCCTTCCCGCACTTTTCCTCCCCTTCCCTTCACGCACGTACCCTTCCCTTCACTTCTCTTCACTTCCTTTCCCTTCCCTTCCCTTCCCTTCCCTTCCCTTCCCATCCCTTCTCTTCCCATCATTTCCCTTCCCTTCCCTGCCCTTCCCGCACCTTCCCGCACCTTCCCGCACATTCCCTTCCCTTCCCTTCCCTTCCTTTCTCTTCCCTTCCCTTCCCTTCCCTTCCCTTCCCTTCCCTTCCCTTCCCTTCCCTTCCCTTCCCTTCCCTTCCCTTAGCTTCCCGCACCTTCCCTTCCCTTCCCTTCCTTTCCCTTCCCTTCCCTTCCCTTCCCTTCCCTTCCCTTCCCTTCCCTTCCCTTCCCTTCCTTTCCCTTCCATTCCCTTCCCTTCCTTTCCCTTTTCTTCCCGCAACTTCCCGCACCTTCCCGCACCTTCCCGCACCTTCCCGCACCTTCCTGCACCTTCCCGCACCTTCCCTTCCCGCACATTCCCTTCCCTTCCCGCACCTTGCCTTCCCTTTCCGCATGTTCCATTCCCGCACCTACCCTTCCCTCAACTTACTTTCCCGCACCTCTCCTTCCCTTCCCTTCACGCACCTACCCTTCCCTTCCCTTTCCTTCCCTTCCCTTCCCTTCCCTTCCCTTCCCTTCCCTTCCCTTCCCTTCCCTTCCTGCACATTCCCTTCCCTTCCCTTGCCTTCCCTTCCCTTCCCTTCCCGCACCTTCCCTTTACTTCCCGCACCTTCCCTTCCCTTCCTGCACCTTCCCTTCCCTTCCCTTCCCTTCCCGCACCTTCCCTTCCCTTCCCGCACCTTCCCTTCCCTACCGCACCTTCCCGCACCTTCCCTTCCCACACCTTCCCTTCAATTCTCTTCACTTCCCGCACCTTCCCTTCGCTTCCCTTCCCATCCCTTCCCTTCCCGCACCTTCCCTTCGCTTCCCACACCAACTCACACCTTCCTTTCCCTTCCCTTCAATTCCCTTCCCTTCCCTTCCCTTCCCTTCCCTGCCCTTCCCTTCCCGCACATTCCCGTACCTTCCCGCACCTTCCCGCAGCTTCGCTTCACTCACCTTCCCTTCCCTTCAATTCACGCACCTTCCCTTCACGTACGTTCCCTTCCCTTCCCTTCCCTTCCCTTCCCTTCCCTTCCCTTCCCTTCCATTCCCTTCCCTACCCGCACCTTCCCGCACCTTCCTGCACCTTCCCGCAGCTTCTCTTCACTTCTCGCACCTTCCCTTCCCTTCCCTTCCCTTCCCTTCCCTACCCTTCCCTTCCCTTCCCTTCCCTTCCCTTCCCTTCCCTTCCCTTCCCTTCCCTTACCTTACCTTACCTTCCCTTCCCATCCCTTCCCTTCCCTTCCATCACTTCCATTCCCTTCCCTTCCCTTCCGTTCCCTTCCCTTCCCTTCCCTTCCCTTCCCTTCCCTTCATTCCCTTCTCGCACCTTCCCTTCCCGCACATTCCCTTCCTGCAAATTCCCTTCCCTTCCCGCACCTTCCCTTCCCTCATCTTCCTTTCCCTTCCCTTCCCTTCCCTTCCCTTCCCTTCCCTTCCCTTCCCTTCCCTTCCCTTCCCTTCCCTTCCCTTCCCTTCCCTTCCCTTCCCTTCCCTTCCTTCCCTTCCCTTCCTGTCCCTTCCCTTCCCTTCCCGTCCCTTCCCTTCCCTTCCCTTCCCTTCCCTTCCCTTCACGCACCTTCCCTTCACGCACCTTCCCTTCACGCACCTTCCCTTCAAGCACTTTCCCTTCAAGCACCTTCCCTTCCCTCACCTTCCATGCTTTTCCCGCACTTGCCCTTCCATTCACTTCCCTTCCCGTCCCTTCTCTTCCCTTCCCTTCCCTTCCCTTCCCATCCCTTCCCTTCCTATCATTTCCCTTCCCTTCCATTCCCTTCCCTTCCCGCACCTTCGCATCACTTCCCTTCCATTCCCTTTCCTTCCATTCCCTTCCCTTCCCTTCCCTTCCATTCCCTTCCCTTCCCTTCCCTTCCTCCCTTCCCTTCTCTTCCCGCACCTTCCTTCCCTTCCCTTCCCTTCCCTTCCCTTCCCTTCCCTTCCCTTCCCTTCCCTTCCCTTCCCTTCCCTTCCTTCCCTTCCCTTCCCTTCCCTTCCCTTCCCTTCCCTTCCCTTCCCTTCCCTTCCCTTCCCTTCCCTTCCCTTCCCTTCCCATCATTTCGCTTCCCTTCCATTCCCTTCCATTCCCGCACCTTCCCATCACTTCCCTTCCCTTCCCTTGCCTTCTATTCCCTTCCCTTCCCTTCCCTTCCCTTCCATTCCCTTCCCTTTCCTTCCCTATCCTTCCCTTCTCTTCCCGCATCTTCCTTTCCCTTCCCTTCCCTTCCCTTCCCTTCCCTTCCCTTCCCTTCCTTTCCCTTCCCTTCCCTTCCCTTCCCTTCCCTTCCCTTCCCTTCCCTTCCTTTCCCTTCCCTTCCCTTCCCTTCCCTTCCCTTCCCTTCCCTTCCCTTCCCTTCTCTTCCCTTCACTTCCATTCCCTTCCCTTCCCTTCCCTTCCCTCCCTTCCCTTCATTCCCTTCTCGCACCTTTCCCTCCCCGCACATTCCCTTCCTGCAAATTCCCTTCCCTTCCCGCACCTTCCCTTCCCTCATCATCCTTTCCCTTCCCTTCCCTTCCCATCCCTTCCCTTCCCTTCCCTTCCCTTCCCTTCCCTTCCCTTCCCTTCCTTTCCCTTCCCTTCCCTTCCCTCCCCTTCTAGTCCCTTCCCTTTCCGCACCTTCCCTTCCTTCCCTTCACGGACAGTCCTTCAGGCACCTTCCCTTCACGCACATTCCCTTCAAGCACCTTCCCTTCTTTTCCCGCACTTGCCCTTCCCTTCCCTTCGCTTCCCTTCCCATCCCTTCCCTTCCCGCACCTTCCCTTCGCTTCCCACACCAACTCACACCTTCCTTCCCCTTCCCTTCAATTCGCTTCCCTTCCCTTCCCTTCCCTTCCCTGCCCTTCCCTTCCCGCACCTTCCCGCACCTTCCCGCAGCTTCGCTTCACTCACCTTCCCTTCCCTTCACTTCACGCACCTTCCCTTCACGTACGTTCCCTTCCCTTCCCTTCCCTTCCCTTCCCTTCCCTTCCCTTCCCTTCCCTTCCCTTCCCTTCCCTTCCCTTCCCTTCCCTTCCCTTCCCTGCCCGCACCTTCCCGCACCTTCCTGCACCTTCCCGCAGCTTCTCTTCACTTCTCGCACCTTCCCTTCCCTTCCCTTCCCTTCCCTTCCCTACCCTTGCCTTCCCTTCCCTTCCATCCCTTCCCTTCCCTTCCCTTCCCTTCCGTTCCCTTCCCTTCCCTTCCCTTCCCTTCCCTTCCCTTCCCTTCATTCCCTTCTCGCACCTTTCCCTCCCCGCACATTCCCTTCCTGCAAATTCCCTTCCCTTCCCATCCCTTCCCTTCCCTTCCCTTCCCTTCCCTTCCCTTCCCTTCCTTTCCCTTCCCTTCCCTTCCCTCCCCTTCTAGTCCCTTCCCTTTCCGCACCTTCCCTTCCTTCCCTTCACGGACAATCCTTCAGGCACCTTCACTTCACGCACCTTCTCTTCAAGCACCTTCCCTTCCCGCACCTTCCCTTCTTTTCCCGCACTTGCCCTTCCCTTCCCTTCCCTTCCGTTCCCTTCCCTTCCCTTCCCTTCCGTTCCCTTCCCTTCCCTTCCCTTCCTGTCCCTTCCCTTCCCTTCCCGTCCCTTCCCTTCCCGCACCTTCCCTTCCCTTCCCTTCACGCACCTTCCCTTCACGCACCTTCCCTTCAAGCAATTTCCCTTCAATCACCTTCCCTTCCCTCACCTTCCATGCTTTTCCCGCACTTGCCCTTCCATTCACTTCCCTTCCCGTCCCTTCCCTTCCCTTCCCTTCCCTTCCCTTCCCATCCCTTCGCTTCCCATCATTTCCCTTCCCTTCCATTCCCTTCCCTTCCCGCACCTTCGCATCACTTCCCTTCCATTCCCTTTCCTTCCATTCCCTTCCCTTCCCTTCCCTTCCATTCCCTTCCCTTTCCTTCCCTTCCCTTCCCTTCTCTTCCCGCACCTTCCTTTCCCTTCCCTTCCCTTCCCTTCCCTTCCCTTCCCTTCCCTTCCCTTCCCTTCCCTTCCCTTCCCTTCCATTCCCTTCCCTTCCCTTCCCTTCCCTTCGCTTCCTTTCCCTTCCCTTCCCTTCCCTTCCCTTCCCATCCCTTCCCTTCAAATCATTTCGCTTCCATTCCATTCCCTTCCATTCCCACACCTTCCCATCACTTCCCTTCCCTTCCCTTGCCTTCCATTCCCTTCCCTTCCCTTCCCTTCCATTCCCTACCCTTTCCTTCCCTTCCCTTCCCTTCTCTTCCCATCCCTTCCCTTCCCATCATTTCCCTTCCCTTCCCTTCCCTTCGCTTCCCTTCACGCACCTTCCCGCACATTCCCTTCCCTTCCCTTCCCGCACTTTCTCTTCCCTTCTCGGACCTTCCCTTCCCTTCCAGTCCCTTCCTTCCCGGATCTTCCCTTCCCTTCCCTTCACGCACCTTCCCTTCACGCACCTTCCCTTCACGCCCCTTCCCTTCCCTTCCCTTCACTTCCCTTCCCTTCCCTTCCCTTCCCTTCCCATCCCTTCCCTTCCCATCATTTCCCTTCCCTTCCCTTCCCTTCGCTTCCCTTCCCGCACCTTCCCGCACATTCCCTTCCCTTCCCTTCCCTTAATTTCTCTTCCTTCCCTTCCCTTCCCTTCCCTTCCCTTCCTTCCCTTCCCTTCCCTTCCCTTCCCTTCCCTTCCCTTCCCTTCCCTTCCCTTCCCTTCCCTTCCCTTAGCTTCCCGCACCTTCCCTTCCCTTCCCTTCCTTTCCCTTCCCTTCCCTTCCCTTCCCTTCCTTTCCCTTCCCTTCCCGCACCTTCCCGCACCTTCCCGCACCTTCCCGCACCTTCCTGCACCTTCCCGCACCTTCCCTTCCCGCACCTTCCCTTCCCGCACCTTGCCTTCCCTTTCCGCATGTTCCATTCCCGCACCTACCCTTCCCTCAACTTCCTTTCCCGCACCTCTCCTTCCCTTCCCTTCATGCACCTACCCTTCCCTTCCCTTCCCTTCCCTTCCCTTCCCTTCCCTTCCCTTCCCTTCCCTTCCCTTCCCTTCCCTTCCCGCACCTTCCCGCACCTTCCCTTCCCGCACCTTCCCTTCCCTTCCCTTCCTGCACCTTCCCTTCCCTTCCCTTCCCTTCCCGCACCTTCCCTTCCCTTCCCGCACCTTCCCTTCCCTACCGCACCTTCCCGCACCTTCCCTTCCCACACCTTCCCTTCAATTCTCTTCACTTCCCGCACCTTCCCTTCGCTTCCCTTCCCGCACCTTCCCGCACCTTCCCACACCTTCCCGCAGCTTCCCTTCACTCACCTTCCCTTCCCTTCACTTCACGCACCTTCCCTTCACGTACGTTCCCTTCCCTTCCCTTCCCTTCCCTTCCCTTCCCTTCCCTTCCCTTCCCGCACCTTCCCGCACCTTCCCGCACCTTCCCTTCCCTTCTCGCACCTTCCCTTCCCTTCCCTTCCCTTCCCTTCCCTTCCCTTCCCTTCCCTTCCCTTCCCTTCCCTTCCCTTCCCTTCCCTTCCCTTCCTGCACCTTCCTTCCCTTCCCTTGCCTTCCCTTCCCTTCCCTTCCCGCACCTTCCCTTTACTTCCCGCAACTTCCCTTCCCTTCCTGCACCTTCCCTTCCCTTCCCTTCCCTTCCCGCACCTTCCCTTCCCTTCCCGCACCTTCCCTTCCCTACCGCACCTTCCCGCACCTTCCCTTCCCACACCTTTCCTTCAATTCTCTTCAATTCCCGCACCTTCCCTTCGCTTCCCTACCCGCACCTTCCCGCACCTTCCCACACCTTCCCGCAGCTTCCCTTCACTCACCTTCCCTTCCCTTCACTTCACGCACCTTCCCTTCACGTACGTTCCCTTCCCTTCCCTTCCCTTCCCTTCCCTTCCCTTCCCTTCCCTTCCCTTCCCTTCCCTTCCCTTCCCTTCCCTTCCCTTCCCTTCCCTTCCCTTCCCTTTCTGCACCTTCCCGCACCTTCCCGCACCTTCCCGCACCTTCCCTTCACTTCTCGCACCTTCCCTTCCCTTCCCTTCCCTTCCCGTCCCTTCCCTTCCCTTCCCTTCTCTTCCATCCCTTCCCTTCCCTTCCCTTCATGCCTCTTCACTTCCTTTCCCTTCCCTTCCCTTCCCTTCCCTTCCCGCACCTTCCCTTCCCTTCCCTTCCCTTCTCTTCCCGCACCTTCTTTTCCCTTCCCTTCCCTTCCCTTCCCTTCCCTTCCCTTCCCTTCCCTTAGCTTCCCATCCCTTCCCTTCCCATCATTTCCCTTCCCTTTCCTTCACTTCCCTTCCCGCACCTTCCCGCACATTCCCTTCCCTTCCCTTCCCTTCCTTTCTCTTCCCACACCTTCCCTTCCCTTCCCTTCCCTTCCCTTCCCTTCCCTTCCCTTCCCTTCCCTTCCCTTCCCTTCCCTTCCCTTCCCTTCCCTTCCCTTCCCTTCCCTTCCCTTCCCTTCCCTTCCTTTCCCTTTCCTTCCCTTCCCTTCCCTTCCCTTCCCTTCCCTTCCCTTCCCTTCCTTTCCCTTCCCTTCCCGCACATTCCCGCACCTTCCCGCACCTTCCCGCACCTTCCTGCACCTTCCCGCACCTTCCCTTCCCGCACCTTCCCTTTCCTTCCCGCACCTTGCCTTCCCTTTCCGCATGTTCCATTCCCGCACCTACCCTTCCCTCAGTTTCCTTTCCCGCACCTTTCCTCTCCTTCCCTTCACGCACCTACCCTTCCCCTCCCTTCCCTTCCCTTCCCTTCCCTTCCCTTCCCTTCCCTTCCCTTCCCTTCCCTTCCCTTGCCTTCCTTCCGTTCCCTTCCCTTCCCTTCCCCTCTCTTCCCTTTCCTTCCCTTCCCTTTCCTTCCCTTCCCTCCACTTCCCTTCCCTTCTCTTCCCATTCCTTCCCTTCCCTTAACGCACCTTCCATGCAAGCACCTTCCCTTCACGCACCTTCCCTTCAAGCACCTTCCCTTCACGCACCTTCCCTTCCCTTCCCGCACTTTCTCTTCCCTTCTCGGACCTTCCCTTCCCTTCTAGTCCCTTCCTTCCCGGATCTTCCCTTCCCTTCCCTTCACGCAACTTCCCTTCCCTTCACGCACCTTCCCTTCACGCACCTTCCCTTCAAGCACCTTCCCTTCCCGCACCTTCCCTTCTTTTCCCCCACTTGGCCTGCCCTTCCCTTCCCTTCCCTTTCCTTCCCTTCCCTTCCCTTCCCTTCCCTTCCCTTCCCTTCCCTTCCCTTCCCTTCCCTTCCCTTCCCTTCATGCCCCTTCCCTTCCCTTCCCTTCCCTTCCCTTCCCTTCCCTTCCCTTCCCTTCCCTTCCCTTCCCTTCCCTTCCCTTCCTTTCCCTTCCCTTCCCTTCCCTTCCCTTCCCTTCCCTTCCCTTCCTTCCCTTCCCTTCCCTTCCCTTCCCTCATCTTCCTTTCCCTTCCCTTCCCTTCCCTTCCCTTCCCTTCCCTTCCCTTCCCTTCCCTTCCCTTCCCTTCCCTTCCCTTCCCTTCCCTTCCCTTCCCTTCCCTTCCCTCCTATTCCTACACCTTCCTTTCCCTTCCCTTCCCTTCCTTCCCTTCCCTTCCCTTCCCCTCCCTTCCCTTCCCTTCCCTTCCCTTCCCTTCCCTTCCCTTCCCTTCCCTTCCCTTCCCTTCCCTTCCCTTCCCTTCCCTTCCCTTCCCTTCCCCTCTAGTCCCTTCCCTTTCCGCACCTTCCCTTTCTTCCCTTCACGGACAGTCCTTCAGGCACCTTCCCTTCCCGCACCTTCCCTTCAAGCACCTTCCCTTCCCGCACCTTCCCTTCTTTTCCCGCACTTGCCCTTCCCTTCCCTTCCCTTCCCTTCCCTTCCCTTCCCTTCCCTTCCCTTCCCTTCCCTTCCCTTCCCTTCCCTTCCCTTCCCTTCCCTTCCCTTCCCTTCCCTACCCTTCCCTTCCCTTCCCTTCCCTTCCCTCCCTTCCCTTCACGCACCTTCCCTTCACGCACCTTCCCTTCACTCACCTTCCCTTCCATTCCTTCCCTTCCCGCACTTTCCCTTCCCTTCCCGCACCTTCCCTTCCCTTCCCGCACCTTCCCGCACCTTCCCTTCCCTTCCCTTCCTTTCTCTTCCCTTCCTTCGCTTCCCTTACCTTACCTTACCTTCCCTTCCCTTTCTGCATGTTCCCTTCCCTTCCCGCACCCACCCTTCCCTCACCTTCCCTTCCCGCACTTTTCCTCCCCTTCCCTTCACGCACGTACCCTTCCCTTCACTTCTCTTCACTTCCTTTCCCTTCCCTTCCCTTCCCTTCCCTTCCCTTCCCATCCCTTCTCTTCCCATCATTTCCCTTCCCTTCCCTGCCCTTCCCGCACCTTCCCGCACCTTCCCGCACATTCCCTTCCCTTCCCTTCCCTTCCTTTCTCTTCCCTTCCCTTCCCTTCCCTTCCCTTCCCTTCCCTTCCCTTCCCTTCCCTTCCCTTCCCTTCCCTTCCCTTAGCTTCCCGCACCTTCCCTTCCCTTCCCTTCCTTTCCCTTCCCTTCCCTTCCCTTCCCTTCCCTTCCCTTCCCTTCCCTTCCCTTCCCTTCCTTTCCCTTCCATTCCCTTCCCTTCCTTTCCCTTTTCTTCCCGCAACTTCCCGCACCTTCCCGCACCTTCCCGCACCTTCCCGCACCTTCCTGCACCTTCCCGCACCTTCCCTTCCCGCACATTCCCTTCCCTTCCCGCACCTTGCCTTCCCTTTCCGCATGTTCCATTCCCGCACCTACCCTTCCCTCAACTTACTTTCCCGCACCTCTCCTTCCCTTCCCTTCACGCACCTACCCTTCCCTTCCCTTTCCTTCCCTTCCCTTCCCTTCCCTTCCCTTCCCTTCCCTTCCCTTCCCTTCCCTTCCTGCACATTCCCTTCCCTTCCCTTGCCTTCCCTTCCCTTCCCTTCCCGCACCTTCCCTTTACTTCCCGCACCTTCCCTTCCCTTCCTGCACCTTCCCTTCCCTTCCCTTCCCTTCCCGCACCTTCCCTTCCCTTCCCGCACCTTCCCTTCCCTACCGCACCTTCCCGCACCTTCCCTTCCCACACCTTCCCTTCAATTCTCTTCACTTCCCGCACCTTCCCTTCGCTTCCCTTCCCATCCCTTCCCTTCCCGCACCTTCCCTTCGCTTCCCACACCAACTCACACCTTCCTTTCCCTTCCCTTCAATTCCCTTCCCTTCCCTTCCCTTCCCTTCCCTGCCCTTCCCTTCCCGCACATTCCCGTACCTTCCCGCACCTTCCCGCAGCTTCGCTTCACTCACCTTCCCTTCCCTTCAATTCACGCACCTTCCCTTCACGTACGTTCCCTTCCCTTCCCTTCCCTTCCCTTCCCTTCCCTTCCTTCCCTTCCCCTTCCATTCCCTTCCCTACCCGCACCTTCCCGCACCTTCCTGCACCTTCCCGCAGCTTCTCTTCACTTCTCGCACCTTCCCTTCCCTTCCCTTCCCTTCCCTTCCCTACCCTTCCCTTCCCTTCCCTTCCCTTCCCTTCCCTTCCCTTCCCTTCCCTTCCCTTACCTTACCTTACCTTCCCTTCCCATCCCTTCCCTTCCCTTCCATCACTTCCATTCCCTTCCCTTCCCTTCCGTTCCCTTCCCTTCCCTTCCCTTCCCTTCCCTTCCCTTCATTCCCTTCTCGCACCTTCCCTTCCCGCACATTCCCTTCCTGCAAATTCCCTTCCCTTCCCGCACCTTCCCTTCCCTCATCTTCCTTTCCCTTCCCTTCCCTTCCCTTCCCTTCCCTTCCCTTCCCTTCCCTTCCCTTCCCTTCCCTTCCCTTCCCTTCCCTTCCCTTCCCTTCCCTTCCCTTCCCTTCCCTTCCCTTCCTGTCCCTTCCCTTCCCTTCCCGTCCCTTCCCTTCCCTTCCCTTCCCTTCCCTTCCCTTCACGCACCTTCCCTTCACGCACCTTCCCTTCACGCACCTTCCCTTCAAGCACTTTCCCTTCAAGCACCTTCCCTTCCCTCACCTTCCATGCTTTTCCCGCACTTGCCCTTCCATTCACTTCCCTTCCCGTCCCTTCTCTTCCCTTCCCTTCCCTTCCCTTCCCATCCCTTCCCTTCCTATCATTTCCCTTCCCTTCCATTCCCTTCCCTTCCCGCACCTTCGCATCAGTTCCCTTCCATTCCCTTTCCTTCCATTCCCTTCCCTTCCCTTCCCTTCCATTCCCTTCCCTTTCCTTCCCTTCCCTTCCCTTCTCTTCCCGCACCTTCCTTTCCCTTCCCTTCCCTTCCCTTCCCTTCCCTTCCCTTCCCTTCCCTTCCCTTCCCTTCCCTTCCCTTCCCTTCCCTTCCCTTCCCTTCCCTTCCCTTCCCTTCCCTTCGCTTCCCTTCCCTTCCCTTCCCTTCCCTTCCCATCCCTTCCCTTCCCATCATTTCGCTTCCCTTCCATTCCCTTCCATTCCCGCACCTTCCCATCACTTCCCTTCCCTTCCCTTGCCTTCTATTCCCTTCCCTTCCCTTCCCTTCCCTTCCATTCCCTTTCCTTTCCTTCCCTATCCTTCCCTTCTCTTCCCGCATCTTCCTTTCCCTTCCCTTCCCTTCCCTTCCCTTCCCTTCCCTTCCTTTCCCTTCCCTTCCCTTCCCTTCCCTTCCCTTCCCTTCCCTTCCCTTCCCTTCCTTTCCCTTCCCTTCCCTTCCCTTCCCTTCCCTTCCCTTCCCTTCCCTTCCCTTCCCTTCTCTTCCCTTCACTTCCATTCCCTTCCCTTCCCTTCCCTTCCCTCCCTTCCCTTCATTCCCTTCTCGCACCTTTCCCTCCCCGCACATTCCCTTCCTGCAAATTCCCTTCCCTTCCCGCACCTTCCCCTTCCCTCATCATCCTTTCCCTTCCCTTCCCTTCCCATCCCTTCCCTTCCCTTCCCTTCCCTTCCCTTCCCTTCCCTTCCCTTCCTTTCCCTTCCCTTCCCTTCCCTCCCCTTCTAGTCCCTTCCCTTTCCGCACCTTCCCTTCCTTCCCTTCACGGACAGTCCTTCAGGCACCTTCCCTTCACGCACATTCCCTTCAAGCACCTTCCCTTCTTTTCCCGCACTTGCCCTTCCCTTCCCTTCGCTTCCCTTCCCATCCCTTCCCTTCCCGCACCTTCCCTTCGCTTCCCACACCAACTCACACCTTCCTTCCCCTTCCCTTCAATTCGCTTCCCTTCCCTTCCCTTCCCTTCCCTGCCCTTCCCTTCCCGCACCTTCCCGCACCTTCCCGCAGCTTCGCTTCACTCACCTTCCCTTCCCTTCACTTCACGCACCTTCCCTTCACGTACGTTCCCTTCCCTTCCCTTCCCTTCCCTTCCCTTCCCTTCCCTTCCCTTCCCTTCCCCTTCCCTTCCCTTCCCTTCCCTTCCCTTCCCTGCCCGCACCTTCCCGCACCTTCCTGCACCTTCCCGCAGCTTCTCTTCACTTCTCGCACCTTCCCTTCCCTTCCCTTCCCTTCCCTTCCCTACCCTTGCCTTCCCTTCCCTTCCATCCCTTCCCTTCCCTTCCCTTCCCTTCCGTTCCCTTCCCTTCCCTTCCCTTCCCTTCCCTTCCCTTCCCTTCATTCCCTTCTCGCACCTTTCCCTCCCCGCACATTCCCTTCCTGCAAATTCCCTTCCCTTCCCATCCCTTCCCTTCCCTTCCCTTCCCTTCCCTTCCCTTCCCTTCCCTTCCTTTCCCTTCCCTTCCCTTCCCTCCCCTTCTAGTCCCTTCCCTTTCCGCACCTTCCCTTCCTTCCCTTCACGGACAATCCTTCAGGCACCTTCACTTCACGCACCTTCTCTTCAAGCACCTTCCCTTCCCGCACCTTCCCTTCTTTTCCCGCACTTGCCCTTCCCTTCCCTTCCCTTCCGTTCCCTTCCCTTCCCTTCCCTTCCGTTCCCTTCCCTTCCCTTCCCTTCCTGTCCCTTCCCTTCCCTTCCCGTCCCTTCCCTTCCCGCACCTTCCCTTCCCTTCCCTTCACGCACCTTCCCTTCACGCACCTTCCCTTCAAGCAATTTCCCTTCAATCACCTTCCCTTCCCTCACCTTCCATGCTTTTCCCGCACTTGCCCTTCCATTCACTTCCCTTCCCGTCCCTTCCCTTCCCTTCCCTTCCCTTCCCTTCCCATCCCTTCGCTTCCCATCATTTCCCTTCCCTTCCATTCCCTTCCCTTCCCGCACCTTCGCATCACTTCCCTTCCATTCCCTTTCCTTCCATTCCCTTCCCTTCCCTTCCCTTCCATTCCCTTCCCTTTCCTTCCCTTCCCTTCCCTTCTCTTCCCGCACCTTCCTTTCCCTTCCCTTCCCTTCCCTTCCCTTCCCTTCCCTTCCCTTCCCTTCCCTTCCCTTCCCTTCCCTTCCATTCCCTTCCCTTCCCTTCCCTTCCCTTCGCTTCCTTTCCCTTCCCTTCCCTTCCCTTCCCCTTCCCATCCCTTCCCTTCAAATCATTTCGCTTCCATTCCATTCCCTTCCATTCCCACACCTTCCCATCACTTCCCTTCCCTTCCCTTGCCTTCCATTCCCTTCCCTTCCCTTCCCTTCCATTCCCTACCCTTTCCTTCCCTTCCCTTCCCTTCTCTTCCCATCCCTTCCCTTCCCATCATTTCCCTTCCCTTCCCTTCCCTTCGCTTCCCTTCACGCACCTTCCCGCACATTCCCTTCCCTTCCCTTCCCGCACTTTCTCTTCCCTTCTCGGACCTTCCCTTCCCTTCCAGTCCCTTCCTTCCCGGATCTTCCCTTCCCTTCCCTTCACGCACCTTCCCTTCACGCACCTTCCCTTCACGCCCCTTCCCTTCCCTTCCCTTCACTTCCCTTCCCTTCCCTTCCCTTCCCTTCCCATCCCTTCCCTTCCCATCATTTCCCTTCCCTTCCCTTCCCTTCGCTTCCCTTCCCGCACCTTCCCGCACATTCCCTTCCCTTCCCTTCCCTTAATTTCTCTTCCCTTCCCTTCCCTTCCCTTTCCTTCCCTTCCCTTCCCTTCCCTTCCCTTCCCTTCCCTTCCCTTCCCTTCCCTTCCCTTCCCTTCCCTTAGCTTCCCGCACCTTCCCTTCCCTTCCCTTCCTTTCCCTTCCCTTCCCTTCCCTTCCCTTCCTTTCCCTTCCCTTCCCGCACCTTCCCGCACCTTCCCGCACCTTCCCGCACCTTCCTGCACCTTCCCGCACCTTCCCTTCCCGCACCTTCCCTTCCCGCACCTTGCCTTCCCTTTCCGCATGTTCCATTCCCGCACCTACCCTTCCCTCAACTTCCTTTCCCGCACCTCTCCTTCCCTTCCCTTCATGCACCTACCCTTCCCTTCCCTTCCCTTCCCTTCCCTTCCCTTCCCTTCCCTTCCCTTCCCTTCCCTTCCCTTCCCTTCCCGCACCTTCCCGCACCTTCCCTTCCCGCACCTTCCCTTCCCTTCCCTTCCTGCACCTTCCTTCCCTTCCCTTCCCTTCCCGCACCTTCCCTTCCCTTCCCGCACCTTCCCTTCCCTACCGCACCTTCCCGCACCTTCCCTTCCCACACCTTCCCTTCAATTCTCTTCACTTCCCGCACCTTCCCTTCGCTTCCCTTCCCGCACCTTCCCGCACCTTCCCACACCTTCCCGCAGCTTCCCTTCACTCACCTTCCCTTCCCTTCACTTCACGCACCTTCCCTTCACGTACGTTCCCTTCCCTTCCCTTCCCTTCCCTTCCCTTCCCTTCCCTTCCCTTCCCGCACCTTCCCGCACCTTCCCGCACCTTCCCTTCCCTTCTCGCACCTTCCCTTCCCTTCCTTCCCTTCCCTTCCCTTCCCTTCCCTTCCCTTCCCTTCCCTTCCCTTCCCTTCCCTTCCCTTCCCTTCCCTTCCTGCACCTTCCTTCCCTTCCCTTGCCTTCCCTTCCCTTCCCTTCCCGCACCTTCCCTTTACTTCCCGCAACTTCCCTTCCCTTCCTGCACCTTCCCTTCCCTTCCCTTCCCTTCCCGCACCTTCCCTTCCCTTCCCGCACCTTCCCTTCCCTACCGCACCTTCCCGCACCTTCCCTTCCCACACCTTTCCTTCAATTCTCTTCAATTCCCGCACCTTCCCTTCGCTTCCCTACCCGCACCTTCCCGCACCTTCCCACACCTTCCCGCAGCTTCCCTTCACTCACCTTCCCTTCCCTTCACTTCACGCACCTTCCCTTCACGTACGTTCCCTTCCCTTCCCTTCCCTTCCCTTCCCTTCCCTTCCCTTCCCTTCCCTTCCCTTCCCTTCCCTTCCCTTCCCTTCCCTTCCCTTCCCTTCCCTTTCTGCACCTTCCCGCACCTTCCCGCACCTTCCCGCACCTTCCCTTCACTTCTCGCACCTTCCCTTCCCTTCCCTTCCCTTCCCGTCCCTTCCCTTCCCTTCCCTTCTCTTCCATCCCTTCCCTTCCCTTCCCTTCATGCCTCTTCACTTCCTTTCCCTTCCCTTCCCTTCCCTTCCCTTCCCGCACCTTCCCTTCCCTTCCCTTCCCTTCTCTTCCCGCACCTTCTTTTCCCTTCCCTTCCCTTCCCTTCCCTTCCCTTCCCTTCCCTTCCCTTAGCTTCCCATCCCTTCCCTTCCCATCATTTCCCTTCCCTTTCCTTCACTTCCCTTCCCGCACCTTCCCGCACATTCCCTTCCCTTCCCTTCCCTTCCTTTCTCTTCCCACACCTTCCCTTCCCTTCCCTTCCCTTCCCTTCCCTTCCCTTCCCTTCCCTTCCCTTCCCCTTCCCTTCCCTTCCCTTCCTTCCCTTCCCTTCCTTCCCTTCCCTTCCCTTCCCTTCCTTTCCCTTTCCTTCCCTTCCCTTCCCTTCCCTTCCCTTCCCTTCCCTTCCCTTCCTTTCCCTTCCCTTCCCGCACATTCCCGCACCTTCCCGCACCTTCCCGCACCTTCCTGCACCTTCCCGCACCTTCCCTTCCCGCACCTTCCCTTTCCTTCCCGCACCTTGCCTTCCCTTTCCGCATGTTCCATTCCCGCACCTACCCTTCCCTCAGTTTCCTTTCCCGCACCTTTCCTCTCCTTCCCTTCACGCACCTACCCTTCCCCTCCCTTCCCTTCCCTTCCCTTCCCTTCCCTTCCCTTCCCTTCCCTTCCCTTCCCTTCCCGTCCCTTCCCTTCCCTTCCCTTCCCTTCCCTTCCCTTCCCTTCCCTTCCCTTCCCTTCCCTTCCCTTCCCTTCCCTTCCCTTCCCTTCCCTTCCCTTCCTGCACCTTCTCTTCCCTTCCCTTGCCTTCCCTTCCCTTCCCTTCACGCACCTTCCCTTTACTTCACGCACGTTCCCTTCCCTTCCTGCACCTTCCCTTCCCTTCCCTTCCCTTCCCTTCCTGCACCTTCACTTCCCTTCCCTTGCCTTCCCTTCCCTTCCCTTCACGCACCTTCCCTTTACTTCACGCACGTTCCCTTCCCTTCCCGCACCTTCCCTTCCATTCCCGCACCTTCCCTTCCCTACTGCACCTTCCCGCACCTTCCCTTCCCACACCTTCCCTTCAATTCTCTTCACTTCCCGCACTTTCCCTTCGCTTCCCTTCCCATCCCTTCCCTTCCCGCACTTTCCCTTCGCTTCCCACACCAACTCACACCTTCCCTTCCCTTCCCTTCAATTCCCTTCCCTTCCCTTCCCTTCCCTTCCCTTCCCTGCCCTTCCCTTCCCGCACCTTCCCGCAACTTTCCGCACCTTCCCGCAGCTTCCCTTCACTCACCTTCCCTTCCCTTCACTTCACAAACCTTCCCTTCACGTACGTTCCCTTCCCTTCCCTTCCCTTCCCTTACCTTCGCTTCCCTTCCCTTCCCTTCCCGCACCTTCCCGCACCTTCCCGAACCTTCCCTTCCCTTCTCGCACCTTCCCTTCCCTTCCCTTCCCTTCCCTTCCCTACCCTTCCCTTCCCTTTCCTTCCCTTCCCTTCCCTTCCCTTCCCTTCCCTTCCCTTCCCTTCCATCCCTTCCCTTCCCTTCCCTTCACGCCTCTTCCCTTCCTTTCCCTTCCCTTCCCTTCCCTGCCCTTCCCGCACCTTCCCTTCCCTTCCCTTCCCTTCTCTTCCCGCACCTTCTTTTCCCTTCCCGTCCCTTCGCTTCCCTTCCCTTCCCTTCCCTTCCCTTCCCTTCCCTTCCCTTCCCTTCCCTTCCCTTCCCTTTCCTTTCTCTTCCCTTCCCTTCCCTTCCCTTTCCTTCCCTTCGTTTCCCTTCGTTTCCCTTCCCTTCCCTTCCCTTCCCTTCCCTTCCCTTCCCTTCCCTTCCCTTCCCTTCCCTTCCCTTCCCTTCCCTTACGTTCCCATCCCTTCCCTTCCCATCATTTCCCTTCCCTTCCCTTCCCTTCCCTTCCCTTCGCTTACCTTACTTTCCCTTCCCTTTCTGCATGTTCCCTTCCCTTCCCGCACCCACCCTTTCCTCAACTTCCCTTCCCGCACCTTTCCTCCCCTTCCCTTCACGCACGTACCCTTCCCTTCACTTCTCTTACCTTCCTTTCCCTTCCTTCCCTTCCCTTCCCTTCCCATCATTTGCCTTCCCTTACCTTCCCATCCCTTCCCTTCCCATCATTTCCCTTCCCTTCCCTTCCCTTCACTTCCCTTCCCGCACCTTCCCGCACATTCACTTCCCTTCCCTTCCCTTCCTTTCTCTTCCCTTCCCTTCCCTTCCCTTCCTTCCTTTCCCTTCCCTTCCCGCACCTTCCCGCACCTTCCTGCACCTTCCCGCCCTTCTCGCACCTTCCTGCACCTTCCCGCACCTTCCCTTCCCGCACCTTCCCTTCCCTTCACGCACCTTGCCTTCCCTCTCCGCATGTTCCATTCCCGCACCTACCCTTCCCTCAACTTCCTTTCCCGCACCTTTCCTTCCCTTCCCTTCACGCACCTACCCTTCCCTTCCCTTCCCTTCCCTTCCCTTCCCTTCCCTTCCCTTCCCTTCCCTTCCCTTCCCTTCCCTTCCTGCACCTTCCCTTCCCTTCCCTTCCCTTCCTGCACCTTCCCTTCCTGCACCTTCCCTTCCCTTCCCTTGCCTTCCCTTCCCTTCCCTTCCCGCACCTTCCCTTTACTTCCCGCACCTTCCCTTCCCTTCCTGCACCTTCCCTTCCCTTCCCTTCCTTTCCCGCACCTTCCCTTCCCTTCCCGCACCTTCCCTTCCCTACCGCACCTTCCCGCACCTTCCCTTCCCATACCTTCCCTTCAATTCTCTTCACTTCCCGCACCTTCCCTTCGCTTCCCTTCCCGCACCTTCCCGCACCTTCCCACACCTTCCCGCAGCTTCCCTTCACTCACCTTCCCTTCCCTTCACTTCACGCACCTTACCTTCACGTACGTTCCCTTCCCTTCCCTTCCCTTCCCTTCCCTTTCCTTCCCTTCCCTTCCCTTCCCTTCCCTTCCCTTCCCTTCCCTTCCCTTCCCTTCCCTTCCCTTCCCTTCCCTTCCCTTCTCGCACCTTCCCTTCCCTTCCCTTCCCTTCCCTTCCCTTCCCTTCCCTTCCCTTGCCTTCCCTTCCTGCACCTTCCCTTCCCTTCCCTTGCCTTCCCTTCCCTTCCCTTCCCGCACCTTCCCTTTACTTCCCGCAACTTCCCTTCCCTTCCTGCACCTTCCCTTCCCTTCCCTTCCCTTCCCGCACCTTCCCTTCCCTTCCCGCACCTTCCCTTCCCTACCGCACCTTCCCGCACCTTCCCTTCCCACACCTTTCCTTCAATTCTCTTCAATTCCCGCACCTTCCCTTCGCTTCCCTTCCCTTCCCTTCCCTTCCCTTCCCTTCCCTTAGCTTCCCATCCCTTCCCTTCCCATCATTTCCCTTCCCTTCCCTTCACTTCCCTTCCCGCACCTTCCCGCACATTCCCTTCCCTTCCCTTCCCTTCCTTTGTCTTCCCACACCTTCCCTTCCCTTCCCTTCACACACCTTCCCTTCCCTTCCCTTCCCTTCCCTTCCCTTCCCTTCCCTTCCCTTCCCTTCCCTTCCCTTCCCTTCCCCCCTTCCCTTCCCTTCCCTTCCCTTCCCTTCCCTTCCCTTCCTTTCCCTTTCCTTCCCTTCCCTTCCCTTCCCTTCCCTTCCTTTCCTTTCCCTTCCCTTCCCGCACATTCCCGCACCTTCCCGCACCTTCCCGCACCTTCCCGCACCTTCCTGCACCTTCCCGCACCTTCCCTTCCCGCACCTTCCCTTTCCTTCCCGCACCTTGCCTTCCCTTTCCGCATGTTCCATTCCCGCACCTACCCTTCCCTCAGCTTCCTTTCCCGCAACTTTCCTCTTCTTCCCTTCACGCACCTACCCTTCCCCTCCCTTCCCTTCCCTTCCCTTCCCTTCCCTTCCCTTCCCTTCCCTTCCCTTCCCTTCCCTTCCCTTCCCTTCCCTTCCCTTCCTTCCCTTCCCTTCCCTTCCCTTCCCTTCCCTTCCCTTCCTGCACCTTCTCTTCCCTTCCCTTGCCTTCCCTTCCCTTCCCTTCACGCACCTTCCCTTTACTTCCCGCACGTTCCCTTCCCTTCCTGCACCTTCCCTTCCCTTCCCTTCCCTTCCCGCACCTTCCCTTCCATTCCCGCACCTTCCCTTCCCTACTGCACCTTCCCGCACCTTCCCTTCCCACACCTTCCCTTCAATTCTCTTCACTTCCCGCACTTTCCCTTCGCTTCCCTTCCCATCCCTTCCCTTCCCGCACTTTCCCTTCGCTTCCCACACCAACTCACACCTTCCCTTCCCTTCCCTTCAATTCCCTTCCCTTCCCTTCCCTTCCCTTCCCTTCCCTGCCCTTCCCTTCCCGCACCTTCCCGCACCTTCCCGCACCTTCCCGCAGCTTCCCTTCACTCACCTTCCCTTCCCTTCACTTCACAAACCTTCCCTTCACGTACGTTCCCTTCCCTTCCCTTCCCTTCCCTTCCCTTACCTTCGCTTCCCTTCCCTTCCCTTTCCGCACCTTCCCGCACCTTCCCGCACCTTCCCGAACCTTCCCTTCCCTTCTCGCACCTTCCCTTCCCTTCCCTTCCCTTCCCTTCCCTACCCTTCCCCTTCCCTTCCCTTCCCTTCCCTTCCCTTCCCTTCCCTTCCCTTCCCTTCCCTTCCCTTCCCTTCCCTTCCCTTCCCTTCCCTTCCCATCCCTTCCCTTCCCTTCCCTTCCCTTCCCTTCCTTTCCCTTCCCTTCCCTTCCCTTCCCTTACGTTCCCATCCCTTCCCTTCCCATCATTTCCCTTCCCTTCCCTTCCCTTCACTTCCCTTTACGCACCTTCCCGCACATTCCCTTCCCTTCCCTTCCCTTCCCTTCCCTTCCCTTCCCTTCCCTTCCCTTCCCTTCCCTTCCCTTCCCTTCCCTTCCCTTCCCTTCTCTTCCTTTCCCTTCCCTTTCCGCACCTTCCCGCACCTTCCCGCACCTTCCCGCACCTTCCTGCACCTTCCCGCACCTTCCTGCACCTTCCCGCACCTTCCCTTCCCTCATCTTCCCTTGCCTTCCTGCACCTTGCCTTCCCTTTCCGCATGTTCCATTCCCGCACCTACCCTTCCCTCACCTTCCTTTCCCGCACCTTTCCTTCCCTTCCCTTCACGCACCTACAATTCCCTTCCCTTCCCTTCCCTTCCCTTCCCTTCCCTTCCCTTCCCTTCCCTTCCCTTCCCTTCCCTTCCTTCCCTTCCCTTCCCTTCCTTTCCCTTCCTTTCCCTTCCCTTCCCTTCCCTTCCCTTCCTTTCCCTACCCTTCCCGCACCTTCCCGCACCTTCCCGCACCTTCCTGCACCTTCCCGCACCTTCCCTTCCCGCACCTTCCCTTCCCTTCCCGCACCTTGCCTTCCCTTTCCGCATGTTCCATTCCCGCACCTACCCTTCCCTCAACTTCCTTTCCCGCACCTTTCCTTCCCTTCCCTTCACGCACCTACCCTTCCCTTCCCTTCCCTTCCCTTCCCTTCCCTTCCCTTCCCTTCCCTTCCCTTCCCTTCCCTTCCCTTCCCTTCCCTTATCTTCCCTTCCCTTCCTGCACCTTCCCTTCCCTTCCCTTGCCTTCCCTTCCCTTCCCTTCCCTTCCCGCGCCTTCCAATAACTTCCCGCACCTTCCCTTCCCTTCCTGCACCTTCCCTTCCCTTCCCTTCCCTTCCCGCACCTTCCCTTCCCTACCGCACCTTCCCGCACCTTCCCTTCCCACACCTTCCCTTCCCACACCTTCCCTTCAATTCTCTTCACTTCCCGCACCTTCCCTTCGCTTCCCTTCCCATCCCTTCCCTTCCCGCACTTTCCCTTCGCTTCCCACACCAACTCACACCTTCCTTTCCCTTCCCTTCAATTCCCTTCCCTTCCCTTCCCTTCCCTGCCCTTCCCTTCCCGCACCTTCCCGCACCTTCCCGCACCTTCCCTTCACTCACCTTCCCTTCCCTTCACTTCACGCACCTTCCCTTCCCTTCCCTTCCCGTCCCTTCCCTTCACTTCCCTTCCCGCACCTTCCCGCACATTTCCTTCCCTTCCCTTCCCTTCCTTTCTCTTCCCTTCCCTTCCCTTCCCTTCCGGCCCTTCCCTTCCCTTCCCTTCCCTTCCCTTCCATCCCTTCCCTTCCCTTCCCTTCATGCCTCTTCCCTTCCTTTCCCTTCCCTTCCCTTCCCTGCCCTTCCCGCACCTTCCCTTCCCTTCCCTTCCCTTCTCCTCCCGCACCTTCTTTTCCCTTCCTTCCCTTCCCTTCCCTTCCCTTCCCTTCCCTTCCCTCCCTTCCCTTCCCTTCCCTTCCCTTCCCTTCCCTTCCCTTCCCTTCCCTTCCCTTCCCTTCCCGCACCTTCCTTCCCGCACCTTCCCTTCCCGCACCTTCCCTTCCCGCACCTTCCCTTCCCTTCCCGCACCTTCCCTTCCCTTCCCTTCCCTTCCCTTCCCTTCCCTTCCCTTCCCTTCCCTTCCCTTCCCTTCCCTTCCCTTCCCTTCCAGCACCTTCCCTTCCCTTCCCTTCCCTTACCTTCCCATCCCTTCCCTTCCCATCATTTCCCTTCCCTTCGCTTCCCTTCACTTCTCTTCCCGCAACTTCCCTTCCCTTCCCTTCCCTTCCCTTCCCTTCCCTTCCCTTCCCTTCCTTTCCCTTCCCTTCCCTTCCCTTCCCTTCCCTTCCCTTCCCTTCCCTTCCCTTCCCTTCCCTTCCCTTCCCTTCCCTTCCCTTCCCTTCTCTTCCTTCCCTTCCCTTCCCTTCCCTTCCCGCACCTTCCCGCATCTTCCCGCACCTTCCCGCACCTTCCTGCACCTTCCCGCACCTTCCCTTCCCGCAACTTCCCTTCCCTTCCCGCACCTTGCCTTCCCTTTCCGCATGTTCCATTCCCGCACCTACCCTTCCCTCACCTTCCTTTCCTGCACCTTTCCTTCCCTTCCGTTCACGCACCTACCCTTCCCTTCCCTTCCCTTCCCTTCCCTTCCCTTCCCTTCCCTTCCCTTCCCTTCCCTTCCCTTCCCTTCCCTTCCCTTCCCTTCCCTTCCCTTCCTGCACCTTCCCTTCCCTTCCCTTCCTGCACCTTCACTTCCCTTCCCTTGCCTTCCCTTCCCTTCCCTTCCCGCACCTTCCCTTTACTTCCCGCACCTTCCCTTCCCTTCCTGCACCTTCCCTTCCCTTCCCTTCCCTTCCCGCACCTTCCCTTCCCTTTCCGCACCTTCCCTTCCCTACCGCACCTTCCTGCACCTTCCCTTCCCACACCTTCCCTTCAATTCTCTTCACTTCCCGCACCTTCCCTTCGCTTCCCTTCACGCACCTACCGTTCCCGCACTTTCCCTTCGCTTCCCACACCAATTCACACCTTCCCTTCCCCTCCCTTCAATTCCCTTCCCTTCCCTTCCCATCCCTGCCCTTCCCTTCCCGCACCTTCTCGCCCCTTCCCGCACCTTCCCTTCACTCACCTTCCCTTCCCTTCACTTCACGCACCTTCCCTTCACGTACGTTCCCTTCCCTTCCCTTCCCTTCCCTTCCCTTCCCTTCCCTTCCCTTCCCTTCCCTTCCCTTCCCTTCCCGCACCTTCCCTTCCCTTCCGCACCTTCCCGCACCTTCCCGCACCTTCCCGTACCTTCCCGCACCTTCCCGCACCTTCCCTTCCCTTCTCGCACCTTCCCTTCCCTTCCCTTCCCTTCCCTTCCCTTCCCTTATCTTCCCTACCCTTCCCTTCCCTTCCCTTCCCTTCCCTTCCCTTCCCTTCCCTTCCATCCCTTCCCTTCGTTTCCCTTCCCTTCACGCCTCTTCCCTTCCTTTCCCTTCCCTTCCCTTCCCTGCCCTTCCCGCAGCTTCCCTTCCCTTCCCTTCCCTTCCCTTCTCTTCCCGCCCCTTCTTTTCCCTTCCCTTCCCTTCCCTTCCCTTCCCTTCCCTTCCCTGCCCTTCCCTTCCCTTCCCTTCCCTTCCCTTCCCTTCCCTTCCCTTCCCTTCCCTTCCCTTCCCTTCCCTTCCCTTCCCTTCCCTTCCCTTCCCTTCCCTTCCCTTCCCTTCCCTTCCCTTCCCTTCCCTTCCCTTCCCTTCCCTTTCCCTCCCTTCCCTTCACGCACCTTCCATTCACGCACCTTCCCTTCAAGCACCTTCCCTTCCTTTCACGCACCTTTCCCTCCCTTCACGCACCTTCCCTTCATTTCCCTTCAAGCACCTTCCCTTCACGCACCTTCCCTTCTAGCATCTACCCTTCACGCACCCTCCATTCCCTTCACGCACATTCCCTTCCATTCATGCACCTTCACTTAACTTCCCTTCACACACCTTCTCTTCCCTTCCCTTCCCTTCCCTTTCCTTCCCTTCCCTTCCCTTCCCTTCCCTTCCCTTCCCTTCCCTTCCCTTCCCTTCCCTGCCCACACTTTCCCTTCCCTTCCCATATCTTTCCTTCCCTTCGCACACCTTCCCTTCCCTTCCCTTCCTTACCTACCCTTCCCTTCTCGCACCTTCCCTTCCCTTCTCTTCCCTTCCCTTCCCTTCCCTTCCCTTCCCTTCCCTTCCCTTCCCGCACCTTCCCTTCCCGCACCTTCCCTTCCCGCACCTTCCCTTCCCGCACCTTCCCTTCCCTTCCCACACTTTCCTATCCCGCACCTTCCCTTCCCTTCCCTTCCCTTCCCTTCCCTTCCCTTCCCTTCCCTTCCCTTCCCTTCCCTTCCCTTCCCTTCCCTTCCCTTCCCTTCCCTTCCCTTCCCTTCCCTTCCGTTCCCTTCCGTTCCCTTCCCTTCCCTTCCCTTCCCTTCCTTTCCCTACCCTTCCCGCACCTTCCCGCACCATCCCGCACCTTCCTGCACCTTCCCGCACCTTCCCTTCCCGCACCTTCCCTTCCCTTCCCGCACCTTGCCTTCCCTTTCCGTATGTTCCATTCCCGCACCTACCCTTCCCTCAACTTCCTTTCCCGCACCTTTCCTTCCCTTCCCTTCACGCACCTACCCTTCCCTTCCCTTCCCTTCCCTTCCCTTCCCTTCCCTTCCCTTCCCTTCCTTCCCTTCCCTTCCCTTCCCTTCCCTTCCCTTCCCTTCCCTTCCCTTCCCTTCCCGTCCCTTCCCTTCCCTTCCCTTCCCTTCCCTTCCTGCACCTTCCCTTCCCTTCCCTTGCCTTCCCTTCCCTTCCCTTCCCTTCCCGCGCCTTCCAATAACTTCCCGCGCCTTCCAATAACTTCCCGCACCTTCCCTTCCCTTCCTGCACCTTCCCTTCCCTTCCCTTCCCTTCCCGCACCTTCCCTTCCCTACCGCACCTTCCCGCACCTTCCCTTCCCACACCTTCCCTTCCCACACCTTCCCTTCAATTCTCTTCACTTCCCGCACCTTCCCTTCGCTTCCCTTCCCATCCCTTCCCTTCCCGCACTTTCCCTTCGCTTCCCACACCAACTCACACCTTCCTTTCCCTTCCCTTCAATTCCCTTCCCTTCCCTTCCCTTCCCTTCCCTGCCCTTCCCTTCCCGCACCTTCCCGCACCTTCCCGCACCTTCCCTTCACTCACCTTCCCTTCCCTTCACTTCACGCACCTTCCCTTCCCTTCCCTTCCCGTCCCTTCCCTTCACTTCCCTTCCCGCACCTTCCCGCACATTTCCTTCCCTTCCCTTCCCTTCCTTTCTCTTCCCTTCCCTTCCCTTCCCTTCCCGGCCCTTCCCTTCCCTTCCCTTCCCTTCCCTTCCATCCCTTCCCTTCCCTTCCCTTCACGACTCTTCCCTTCCTTTCCCTTCCCTTCCCTTCCCTGCCCTTCCCGCACCTTCCCTTCCCTTCCCTTCCCTTCTCCTCCCGCACCTTCTTTTCCCTTCCCTTCCCTTCCCTTCCCTTCCCTTCCCTTCCCTTCCCTTCCCTTCCCTTCCCTTCCCTTCCCTTCCCTTCCCTTCCCTTCCCTTCCCGCACCTTCCCTTCCCGCACCTTCCCTTCCCGCACCTTCCCTTCCCGCACCTTCCCTTCCCTTCCCGCACCTTCCCTTCCCTTCCCTTCCCTTCCCTTCCCTTCCCTTCCCTTCCCTTCCCTTCCCTTCCAGCACCTTCCCTTCCCTTCCCTTCCCTTACCTTCCCATCCCTTCCCTTCCCATCATTTCCCTTCCCTTCGCTTCCCTTCACTTCTCTTCCCGCAACTTCCCTTCCCTTCCCTTCCCTTCCCTTCCCTTCCCTTCCCTTCCTTTCCCTTCCCTTCCCTTCCCTTCCCTTCCCTTCCCTTCCCTTCCCTTCCCTTCCCTTCTCTTCCCTTCCCTTCCCGCACCTTCCCGCACCTTCCCGCATCTTCCCGCACCTTCCCGCACCTTCCTGCACCTTCCCGCACCTTCCCTTCCCGCAACTTCCCTTCCCTTCCCGCACCTTGCCTTCCCTTTCCGCATGTTCCATTCCCGCACCTACCCTTCCCTCACCTTCCTTTCCAGCACCTTTCCTTCCCTTCCGTTCACGCACCTACCCTTCCCTTCCCTTCCCTTCCCTTCCCTTCCCTACCCTTCCCTTCCCTTCCCTTCCCTTCCCTTCCCTTCCCTTCCCTTCCCTTCCATCCCTTCCCTTCGTTTCCCTTCCCTTCACGCCTCTTCCCTTCCTTTCCCTTCCCTTCCCTTCCCTGCCCTTCCCGCAGCTTCCCTTCCCTTCCCTTCCCTTCCCTTCTCTTCCCGCCCCTTCTTTTCCCTTCCCTTCCCTTCCCTTCCCTTCCCTTCCCTTCCCTGCCCTTCCCTTCCCTTCCCTTCCCTTCCCTTCCCTTCCCTTCCCTTCCCTTCCCTTCCCTTCCCTTCCCTTCCCTTCCCTTCCCTTCACTTCCCTTCCCTTCCCTTTCCCTCCCTTCCCTTCACGCACCTTCCATTCACGCACCTTCCCTTCAAGCACCTTCCCTTCCTTTCACGCACCTTTCCCTCCCTTCACGCACCTTCCCTTCATTTCCCTTCAAGCACCTTCCCTTCACGCACCTTCCCTTCTAGCATCTACCCTTCACGCACCCTCCATTCCCTTCACGCACATTCCCTTCCATTCATGCACCTTCACTTAACTTCCCTTCACACACCTTCTCTTCCCTTCCCTTCCCTTCCCTTTCCTTCCCTTCCCTTCCCTTCCCTTCCCTTCCCTTCCCTTCCCTTCCCTTCCCTTCCCTTCCCTGCCCACACTTTCCCTTCCCTTCCCATATCTTTCCTTCCCTTCGCACACCTTCCCTTCCCTTCCCTTCCTTACCTACCCTTCCCTTCTCGCACCTTCCCTTCCCTTCTCTTCCCTTCCCTTCCCTTCCCTTCCCTTCCCTTCCCTTCCCGCACCTTCCCTTCCCGCACCTTCCCTTCCCGCACCTTCCCTTCCCGCACCTTCCCTTCCCTTCCCACACTTTCCTATCCCGCACCTTCCCTTCCCTTCCCTTCCCTTCCCTTCCCTTTCCTTCCCTTCCCTTCCCTTCCCTTCCCTTCCCTTCCCTTCCCTTCCCTTCCCTTCCCTTCCCTTCCCTTCCCTTCCCTTCCCTTCCCTTCCCTTCCCTTCCGTTCCCTTCCGTTCCCTTCCCTTCCCTTCCCTTCCCTTCCTTTCCCTACCCTTCCCGCACCTTCCCGCACCATCCCGCACCTTCCTGCACCTTCCCGCACCTTCCCTTCCCGCACCTTCCCTTCCCTTCCCGCACCTTGCCTTCCCTTTCCGCATGTTCCATTCCCGCACCTACCCTTCCCTCAACTTCCTTTCCCGCACCTTTCCTTCCCTTCCCTTCACGCACCTACCCTTCCCTTCCCTTCCCTTCCCTTCCCTTCCCTTCCCTTCCCTTCCCTTCCCTTCCCTTCCCTTCCCTTCCCTTCCCTTCCCTTCCCGTCCCTTCCCTTCCCTTCCCTTCCCTTCCCTTCCTGCACCTTCCCTTCCCTTCCCTTGCCTTCCCTTCCTTCCCTTCCCTTCCCGCGCCTTCCAATAACTTCCCGCGCCTT
>NW_027017640.1:0-45247 GCF_036013445.1 Caloenas nicobarica
CCCGACAGAGCCCGACAGAGCCCGACAGAGCCCGACAGGGCCCAGTAGAGCCCGACAGAGCCCGACAGAGCCCGACAGAGCGCAGTAGAGCCCGACAGAGCCCGACAGAGCCCGACAGAGCCCGACAGAGCCCGACAGGGCCCGACAGGGCCCAGTAGAGCCCGACAGAGCCCGACAGGGCCCAGTAGAGCCCAGCAGAGCCCGACAGAGCCCGACAGAGCCCGACAGAGCCCGACAGGGCCCGACAGAGCCCGACAGAGCCCGACAGGGCCCGACAGGGCCCGACAGAGCCCGACAGAGACCGACAGGGCCCGACAGGGCCCAGTAGAGCCCGACAGAGCCCGACAGAGCCCGACAGAGCCCAGTAGAGCCCGACAGAGCCCGACAGAGCCCGACAGAGCCCAGTAGAGTCCAACAGAGCCCGACAGGGCCCGACAGGGCCCGACAGGGCCCAGTAGAGCCCGACAGAGCCCGACAGGGCCCAGTAGAGCCCAGCAGAGCCCGACAGAGCCCGACAGAGCCCGACAGGGCCCGACAGGGCCCGACAGAGCCCGACAGAGCCCGACAGGGCCCGACAGGGCCCGACAGAGCCCGACAGAGCCCGACAGGGCCCGACAGGGCCCAGTAGAGCCCGACAGAGCCCGACAGGGCCCGACAGAGCCCGACAGAGCCCGACAGAGCCCGACAGGGCCCAGTAGAGCCCGACAGAGCCCGACAGGGCCCGACAGAGCCCGACAGAGCCCGACAGAGCCCGACAGGGCCCGACAGGGCCCCGACAGAGCCCGACAGAGCCCAGTAGAGCCCGACAGAGCCCGACAGAGCCCGACAGAGCCCGACAAGGCCCAGTAGAGCCCAGTAGAGCCCGACAGAGCCCAGTAGAGCCCGACAGAGCCCGACAGAGCCCGACAGAGCCCGACAGGGCCCGACAGGGCCCGACAGGGCCCGACAGAGCCCAGTAGAGCCCGACAGAGCCCGACAGAGCCCGACAGAGCCCGACAGGGCCCGACAGGGCCCAGTAGAGCCCGACTGAGCACGACAGGGCCCGACAGAGCCCGACACGGCACGACAGAGCCCGACAGAGCCCGACAGAGCCCGACAGGGCCCGACAGGGCCCAGTAGAGCCCGACAGAGCCCGACAGAGCCCGACAGAACCCGTCAGAGCCCGACAGAGCCCGACAGAGCCCGACAGAGCCCGACAGAGTCCGACAGAGTCCGACAGGGCCCAGTAGAGCCCGACAGAGCCCGACAGAGCCCGACAGGGGCCGACAGAGCCCGACAGAGCCCGACAGGGCCCAGTAGAGCCCGACAGAGCCCGACAGAGCCCGACAGAGCCCAGTAGAGCCCGACAGAGCCCGACAGAGCCCGACAGAGCCCGACAGAGCCCAGTAGAGCCCGACAGAGCACGACAGGGCCCGACAGGGCCCAGTAGAGCCCGACAGAGCCCGACAGAGCCCAGTAGAGCCCAGTAGAGCCCGACAGAGCCCGACAGAGCCCGACAGAGCCCGACAGGGCCCAGTAGAGACCAGTAGAGCCCGACAGAGCCCAGTAGAGCCCGACAGAGCCCGACAGAGCCCGACAGAGCCCGACAGGGCCCGACAGAGCCCGACAGAGCCCGACAGGGCCCGACAGAGCCCGACAGGGCCCAGTAGAGCCCGACAGAGCCCGACAGAGCCCGACAGAGCCCGACAGAGCCCAGTAGAGGCCGACAGAGCCCGACAGGGCCCGACAGAGCCCGACAGAGCCCGACAGAGCCCGACAGAGCCCAGTAGAGCCCAGTAGAGCCCGACAGAGCCCAGTAGAGCCCGACAGAGCCCGACAGAGCCCGACAGAGTCCGACAGAGCCCGACAGCGCCCGAAAGGGCCCGAAAGGGCCCGACAGAGCCCGACAGGGCCCGAAATAGCCCGACAGAGCCCGACAGAGCCCGACAGGGCCCGACACAGCCCGACAGAGCCCGACAGGGCCCAGTAGAGCCCGACAGAGCCCGACAGAGCCCGACAGAGCCCGACAGAGCCCAGTAGAGCCCGACAGAGCCCGACAGAGCCGACAGAGCCCGGCAGAGCCCGACAGGGCCCGACAGAGCCCGACAGAGCCCGACAGGGCCCGACAGGGCCCAGTAGAGCCCGACAGAGCCCGACAGAGCCCGACAGAGCCCAGTAGAGCCCGACAGAGCCCGAAAGAGCCCGACAGAGCCCAGTAGAGTCCGACAGAGCCCGACAGGGCCCGACAGGGCCCGACAGGGCCCAGTAGAGCCCGACAGAGCCCAGTAGAGCCCGACAGAGCCCAGTAGAGTCCGACAGAGCCCGACAGAGCCCGACAGGGCCCAGTAGAGCCCAGCAGAGCCCGACAGAGCCCGACAGAGCCCGACAGAGCCCGACAGGGCCCGACAGAGCCCGACAGAGCCCGACAGGGCCCGACAGGGCCCGACAGAGCCCGACAGAGCCCGACAGGGCCCAGTAGAGCCCGACAGAGCCCGACAGAGCCCAGTAGAGCCCAGTAGAGCCCGAAAGGGCCCGACAGGGCCCGACAGGGCCCAGTAGAGCCCGACAGAGCCCGACAGGGCCCGACAGAGCCCGACAGAGCCCGACAGAGCCCGACAGAGCCCGACAGAGCCCGACAGGGCCCGACAGAGCCCGACAGAGCCCGACAGAGCCCGACAGGGCCCGACAGGGCCCGACAGAGCCCGACAGAGCCCAGTAGAGCCCGACAGAGCCCGACAGGGCCCAGTAGAGCCCAGTAGAGCCCGACAGAGCCCAGTAGAGCCCGACAGAGCCCGACAGAGCCCGACAGAGCCCGACAGGGCCCGACAGAGCCCGACAGGGCCCGACAGAGCCCGACAGAGCCCGACAGGGCACGACAGGGCCCGACAGAGGCCGACAGGGCACGACAGAGCCCGACAGAGCCCGACAGAGCCCGACAGGGCCCGACAGGGCCCAGTAGAGCCCGACAGAGCCCGACAGAGCCCGACAGAACCCGTCAGAGCCCGACAGAGCCCGACAGAGCCCGACAGAGCCCGACAGAGTCCGACAGAGTCCGACAGGGCCCAGTAGAGCCCGACAGAGCCCGACAGAGCCCGACAGGGGCCGACAGAGTCCGACAGTGCCCAGTAGAGCCCGACAGAGCCCGACAGAGCCCGACAGAGCCCAGTAGAGCCCGACAGAGCCCGACAGAGCCCGACAGAGCCCAGTAGAGCCCGACAGAGCACGACAGGGCCCGACAGGGCCCAGTAGAGCCCGACAGAGCCCGACAGGGCCCGACAGAGCCCGACAGGGCCCGACAGAGCCCGACAGAGCCCGACAGGGCCCGACAGGGCCCGACAGAGCCCGACAGGGCCCGACAGGGCCCAGTAGAGCCCGAAAGAGCCCGATAGAGCCCAGTAGAGCCCAGTAGGGCCCGACAGGGCCCGACAGGGCCCGACAGGGCCCAGTAGAGCCCGACAGAGCCCGACAGGGCCCGACAGAACTTGACAGAGCCCGACAGAGCCCGACAGGGCCCGACAGAGCCCGACAGAGCCCGACAGAGCCCGACAGGGCCCGACAGGGCCCGACAGGGCCCGACAGGGCCCAGTAGAGCCCGACAGAGCCCGACAGGGCCCGATAGAGCCCGACAGAGCCCGACAGAGCCCGACAGAGCCCGACAGGGCCCAGTAGAGCCCGACAGAGCCCGACAGAGCCCGACAGAGCGCAGTAGAGCCCGACAGAGCCCGACAGAGCCCGACAGAGCCCGACAGAGCCCGACAGGGCCCGACAGGGCCCAGTAGAGCCCGACAGAGCCCGACAGGGCCCAGTAGAGCCCAGCAGAGCCCGACAGAGCCCGACAGAGCCCGACAGAGCCCGACAGGGCCCGACAGAGCCGACAGAGCCCGACAGGGCCCGACAGGGCCCGACAGAGCCCGACAGAGCCCGACAGGGCCCGACAGGGCCCAGTAGAGCCCGACAGAGCCCGACAGAGCCCGACAGAGCCCAGTAGAGCCCGACAGAGCCCGACAGAGCCCGACAGAGCCCAGTAGAGTCCAACAGAGCCCGACAGGGCCCGACAGGGCCCGACAGGGCCCAGTAGAGCCCGACAGAGCCCGACAGGGCCCGACAGAGCCCGACAGAGCCCGACAGAGCCCGACAGGGCCCGACAGAGCCCGACAGAGCCCGACAGGGCCCGACAGGGCCCGACAGAGCCCGACAGAGCCCGACAGGGCCCGACAGGGCCCAGTAGAGCCCGACAGAGCCCGACAGGGCCCGACAGAGCCCGACAGAGCCCGACAGAGCCCGACAGGGCCCAGTAGAGCCCGACAGAGCCCGACAGGGCCCGACAGAGCCCGACAGAGCCCGACAGAGCCCGACAGGGCCCGACAGGGCCCGACAGAGCCCGACAGAGCCCAGTAGAGCCCGACAGAGCCCGACAGAGCCCGACAGAGCCCGACAAGGCCCAGTAGAGCCCAGTAGAGCCCGACAGAGCCCAGTAGAGCCCGACAGAGCCCGACAGAGCCCGACAGAGCCCGACAGGGCCCGACAGGGCCCGACAGGGCCCGACAGAGCCCAGTAGAGCCCGACAGAGCCCGACAGAGCCCGACAGAGCCCGACAGGGCCCGACAGGGCCCAGTAGAGCCCGACTGAGCACGACAGGGCCCGACAGAGCCCGACACGGCACGACAGAGCCCGACAGAGCCCGACAGAGCGCAGTAGAGCCCGACAGAGCCCGACAGAGCCCGACAGAGCCCGACAGAGCCCGACAGGGCCCGACAGGGCCCAGTAGAGCCCGACAGAGCCCGACAGGGCCCAGTAGAGCCCAGCAGAGCCCGACAGAGCCCGACAGAGCCCGACAGAGCCCGACAGGGCCCGACAGAGCCCGACAGAGCCCGACAGGGCCCGACAGGGCCCGACAGAGCCCGACAGAGCCCGACAGGGCCCGACAGGGCCCAGTAGAGCCCGACAGAGCCCGACAGAGCCCGACAGAGCCCAGTAGAGCCCGACAGAGCCCGACAGAGCCCGACAGAGCCCAGTAGAGTCCAACAGAGCCCGACAGGGCCCGACAGGGCCCGACAGGGCCCAGTAGAGCCCGACAGAGCCCGACAGGGCCCAGTAGAGCCCAGCAGAGCCCGACAGAGCCCGACAGAGCCCGACAGAGCCCGACAGGGCCCGACAGAGCCCGACAGAGCCCGACAGGGCCCGACAGGGCCCGACAGAGCCCGACAGAGCCCGACAGGGCCCGACAGGGCCCAGTAGAGCCCGACAGAGCCCGACAGGGCCCGACAGAGCCCGACAGAGCCCGACAGAGCCCGACAGGGCCCAGTAGAGCCCGACAGAGCCCGACAGGGCCCGACAGAGCCCGACAGAGCCCGACAGAGCCCGACAGGGCCCGACAGGGCCCGACAGAGCCCAGTAGAGCCCGACAGAGCCCGACAGAGCCCGACAGAGCCCGACAAGGCCCAGTAGAGCCCAGTAGAGCCCGACAGAGCCCAGTAGAGCCCGACAGAGCCCGACAGAGCCCGACAGAGCCCGACAGGGCCCGACAGGGCCCGACAGGGCCCGACAGAGCCCAGTAGAGCCCGACAGAGCCCGACAGAGCCCGACAGAGCCCGACAGGGCCCGACAGGGCCCAGTAGAGCCCGACTGAGCACGACAGGGCCCGACAGAGCCCGACACGGCACGACAGAGCCCGACAGAGCCCGACAGAGCCCGACAGGGCCCGACAGGGCCCAGTAGAGCACGACAGAGCCCGACAGAGCCCGACAGAACCCGTCAGAGCCCGACAGAGCCCGACAGAGCCCGACAGAGCCCGACAGAGTCCGACAGAGTCCGACAGGGCCCAGTAGAGCCCGACAGAGCCCGACAGAGCCCGACAGGGGCCGACAGAGCCCGACAGAGCCCGACAGGGCCCAGTAGAGCCCGACAGAGCCCGACAGAGCCCGACAGAGCCCAGTAGAGCCCGACAGAGCCCGACAGAGCCCGACAGAGCCCAGTAGAGCCCGACAGAGCACGACAGGGCCCGACAGGGCCCGACAGGGCCCAGTAGAGCCCGACAGAGCCCGACAGAGCCCAGTAGAGCCCAGTAGAGCCCGACAGAGCCCGACAGAGCCCGACAGAGCCCGACAGGGCCCGACAGAGCCCGACAGAGCCCGACAGGGCCCGACAGAGCCCGACAGGGCCCGACAGGGCCCAGTAGAGCCCGAAAGAGCCCGATAGCGCCCAGTAGAGCCCAGTAGAGCCCGACAGGGCCCGACAGGGCCCGACAGGGCCCAGTAGAGCCCGACAGAGCCCGACAGAGCCTGACAGAGCCCGACAGGGCCCGACAGGGCCCGAAAGAGCCCGACAGGGCCCGACAGAGCCCGACAGAGCCCGACAGGCCCAGTAGAGCCCGACAGAGCCCGACAGAGCCCGACAGAGCCCGACAGGGCCCAGTAGAGCCCGACAGAGCCCGAAAGAGCCCGATAGAGCCCAGTAGAGCCCAGTAGAGCCCGACAGGGCCCGACAGGGCCCGACAGGGCCCAGTAGAGCCCGACAGAGCCCGACAGAGCCTGACAGAGCCCGACAGGGCCCGAAAGAGCCCGACAGGGCCCGACAGAGCCCGACAGAGCCCGACAGGGCCCAGTAGAGCCCGATAGAGCCCGACAGAGCCCGACAGAGCCCGACAGAGCCCGACAGCGCCCGACAGGGCCCAGTAGAGCCCGACAGAGCCCGACAGAGCCCGACAGAGCCCGACAGGGCCCGACAGAGCCCGACAGAGCCCGACAGGGCCCGACAGGGCCCAGTAGAGCCCGACAGAGCCCGACAGGGCCCGATAGAGCCCGACAGAGCCCGACAGAGCCCGACAGGGCCCGACAGAGCCCGACAGGGCCCGACAGAGCCCGACAGGGCCCGACAGAGCCCGACAGAGCCCAGTAGAGCCCGACAGAGCCCGACAGAGCCCGACAGAGCCCGACAGAGCCCGACAGTACCCGACAGGGCCCGACAGGGCCCGACAGAGCCCGACAGGGCCCGACAGGGCCCAGTAGAGCCCGACAGAGCCCGACAGAGCCCGACAGAGCCCGACAGAGCCCAGTAGAGCCCGACAGAGCCCGACAGAGCCCGACAGAGCCCGACAGAGCCCAGTAGAGTCCGACAGAGCCCGACAGGGCCCAGTAGAGCCCGAGAGAGCCCGACAGGGCCCAGTAGAGCCCAGTAGGGCCCGACAGAGCCCGACAGAGCCCGACAGGGCCCGACAGGGCCCGACAGAGCCCGACAGGGCCCGACAGGGCCCGACAGGGCCCGACAGGGCCCAGTAGAGCCCGACAGAGCCCGACAGAGCCCAGGAGAGCCCAATAGAGCCCGACAGGGCCCGACAGGGCCCGACAGGGCCCAGTAGAGCCCGACAGAGCCCGACAGGGCCCGACAGAGCCCGACAGAGCCCGACAGAGCCCAACAGGGCCCAGTAGAGCCCGATAGAGCCCGACAGAGCCCGACAGAGCCCGACAGGGCCCGACAGAGCCCGACAGAGCCCGACAGGGCCCGACAGGGCCCGACGGAGCCCAGTAGAGCCCGACAGAGCCCGACAGAGCCCGACAGAGCCCGACAGGGCCCAGTAGAGACCAGTAGAGCCCGACAGAGCCCAGTAGAGCCCGACAGAGCCCGACAGAGCCCGACAGAGCCCGACAGGGCCCGACAGAGCCCGACAGAGCCCGACAGGGCCCGACAGAGCCCGACAGGGCCCAGTAGAGCCCGACAGAGCCCGACAGAGCCCGACAGAGCCCGACAGAGCCCAGTAGAGGCCGACAGAGCCCGACAGGGCCCGACAGAGCCCGACAGAGCCCGACAGAGCCCAGTAGAGCCCGACAGAGCCCGAGAGGGCCCGACAGGGCCCGACAGGGCCCAGTAGAGCCCGACAGAGCCCGACAGAGCCCAGTAGAGCCCAGTAGAGCCCGACAGAGCCCAGTAGAGCCCGACAGAGCCCGACAGAGCCCGACAGAGTCCGACAGAGCCCGACAGCGCCCGAAAGGGCCCGACAGGGCCCGACAGAGCCCGACAGGGCCCGAAATAGCCCGACAGAGCCTGACAGAGCCCGACAGGGCCCGACAGAGCCCGACAGAGCCCGACAGGGCCCAGTAGAGCCCGACAGAGCCTGACAGAGCCCGACAGAGCCCGACAGAGCCCAGTAGAGCCCGACAGAGCCCGACAGAGCCCGGCAGAGCCCGACAGGGCCCGACAGAGCCCGACAGGGCCCGACAGGGCCCGACAGGGCCCAGTAGAGCCCGACAGAGCCCGACAGAGCCCGACAGAGCCCAGTAGAGCCCGACAGAGCCCGACAGAGCCCGACAGAGCCCAGTAGAGTCCGACAGAGCCCGACAGGGCCCGACAGGGCCCGACAGGGCCCAGTAGAGCCCGACAGAGCCCAGTAGAGCCCGACAGAGCCCAGTAGAGTCCGACAGAGCCCGACAGAGCCCGACAGGGCCCAGTAGAGCCCAGCAGAGCCCGACAGAGCCCGACAGAGCCCGACAGAGCCCGACAGGGCCCGACAGAGCCCGACAGAGCCCGACAGGGCCCGACAGGGCCCGACAGAGCCCGACAGGGCCCGACAGGGCCCAGTAGAGCCCGACAGAGCCCGACAGAGCCCAGTAGAGCCCAGTAGAGCCCGACAGGGCCCGACAGGGCCCGACAGGGCCCAGTAGAGCCCGACAGAGCCCGACAGGGCCCGACAGAGCCCGACAGAGCCCGACAGAGCCCGACAGGGCCCAGTAGAGCCCGACAGAGCCCGACAGGGCCCGACAGAGCCCGACAGAGCCCGACAGAGCCCGACAGGGCCCGACAGGGCCCGACAGAGCCCGACAGAGCCCAGTAGAGCCCGACAGAGCCCGACAGGGCCCAGTAGAGCCCAGTAGAGCCCGACAGAGCCCAGTAGAGCCCGACAGAGCCCGACAGAGCCCGACAGAGCCCGACAGGGCCCGACAGGGCCCGACAGGGCCCAGTAGAGCCCGACAGAGCCCGACAGAGCCCGACAGAGCCCGACAGGGCCCAGTAGAGCCCGACAGAGAACGACAGGGCCCGACAGAGGCCGACAGGGCACGACAGAGCCCGACAGAGCCCGACAGAGCCCGACAGGGCCCGACAGGGCCCAGTAGAGCCCGACAGAGCCCGACAGAACCCGTCAGAGCCCGACAGAGCCCGACAGAGCCCGACAGAGCCCGACAGAGTCCGACAGAGTCCGACAGGGCCCAGTAGAGCCCGACAGAGCCCGACAGAGCCCGACAGAGCCCGACAGGGGCCGACAGAGCCCGACAGGGCCCAGTAGAGCCCGACAGAGCCCGACAGAGCCCGACAGAGCCCAGTAGAGCCCGACAGAGCCCGACAGAGCCCGACAGAGCCCAGTAGAGCCCGACAGAGCACGACAGGGCCCGACAGGGCCCAGTAGAGCCCGACAGAGCCCGACAGGGCCCGACAGAGCCCGACAGGGCCCGACAGAGCCCGACAGAGCCCGACAGGGCCCGACAGGGCCCGACAGAGCCCGACAGGGCCCGACAGGGCCCAGTAGAGCCCGAAAGAGCCCGATAGAGCCCAGTAGAGCCCAGTAGGGCCCGACAGGGCCCGACAGGGCCCGACAGGGCCCAGTAGAGCCCGACAGAGCCCGACAGGGCCCGACAGAACTTGACAGAGCCCGACAGAGCCCGACAGGGCCCGACAGAGCCCGACAGAGCCCGACAGCGCCCGACAGGGCCCAGTAGAGCCCGACAGAGCCCGACAGAGCCCGACAGAGCCCGACAGGGCCCGACAGGGCCCGACAGAGCCCGACAGGGCCCGACAGAGCCCAGTAGAGCCCGACAGAGCCCGACAGGGCCCGATAGAGCCCGACAGAGCCCGACAGAGCCCGACAGAGCCCGACAGGGCCCAGTAGAGCCCGACAGAGCCCGACAGAGCCCGACAGGGCCCGACAGGGCCCGACAGAGCCCGACAGGGCCCGACAGGGCCCGACAGGGCCCAGTAGAGCCCGACAGAGCCCGACAGAGCCCAGTAGAGCCCAGTAGAGCCCGACAGGGCCCGACAGGGCCCGACAGGGCCCAGTAGAGCCCGACAGAGCCCGACAGGGCCCGACAGAGCCCGACAGGGCCCGACAGAGCCCGACAGAGCCCGACAGAGCCCGACAGAGCCCGACAGGGCCCGACAGGGCCCGACAGGGCCCGACAGAGCCCGACAGAGCCCAGTAGAGCCCGACAGAGCCCGACAGAGCCCGACAGAGCCCGACAGGGCCCAGTAGAGACCAGTAGAGCCCGACAGAGCCCAGTAGAGCCCGACAGAGCCCGACAGAGCCCGACAGAGCCCGACAGAGCCCGACAGGGCCCGACAGGGCCCGACAGAGCCCGACAGGGCCCAGTAGTGCCCGACAGAGCCCGACAGAGCCCGACAGGGCCCGACAGAGCCCAGTAGAGCCCGACAGAGCCCGACAGAGCTCGACAGGGCCCGACAGAGCCCGACAGAGCCCGACAGGGCCCGACAGAGCCCGACAGAGCCCGTCAGAGCCCAGTAGAGCCCGACTGAGCCCGACAGGGCCCGACAGGGCCCGACAGGGCCCAGTAGAGCCCGACAGAGCCCGACAGAGCCCAGTAGAGCCCAGTAGAGCCCGACAGAGCCCAGTAGAGCCCGACAGAGCCCGACAGAGCCCTACAGATTCCGACAGAGCCCGACAGCGCCCGACAGGGCCCGACAGGGCCCGACAGAGCCCGACAGGGCCCGACATAGCCCGACAGAGCCTGACAGAGCCCGACAGGGCCCGACAGAGCCCGACAGAGCCCGACAGGGCCCAGTAGAGCCCGACAGAGCCCGACAGAGCCCGACAGAGCCCAGTAGAGCCCGACAGAGCCCGACAGAGCCCGGCAGAGCCCGACAGGGCCCGACAGAGCCCGACAGGGCCCGACAGAGCCCGACAGAGCCCAGTAGAGCCCGACAGAGCCCGACAGAGCCCGACAGAGCCCAGTAGAGCCCGACAGAGCCCGACAGAGCCCGACAGAGCCCAGTAGAGTCCGACAGAGCCCGACAGGGCCCGACAGGGCCCGACAGGGCCCAGTAGAGCCCGACAGAGCCCGACAGGGCCCAGTAGAGCCCAGCAGAGCCCGACAGAGCCCGACAGAGCCCGACAGAGCCCGACAGGGCCCGACAGAGCCCGACAGAGCCCGACAGGGCCCGACAGGGCCCAGTAGAGCCCGACAGAGCCCGACAGAGCCCAGTAGAGCCCAGTAGAGCCCGACAGGGCCCGACAGGGCCCGACAGGGCCCAGTAGAGCCCGACAGAGCCCGACAGAGCCTGACAGAGCCCGACAGGGCCCGACAGAGCCCGACAGGGCCCAGTAGAGCCCGACAGAGCCCGACAGAGCCCGACAGGGCCCAGTAGAGCCCGACAGGGCCCGACAGAGCCCGACAGAGCCCGACAGGGCCCGACAGGGCCCGACAGAGCCCGACAGGGACCGACAGGGCCCGACAGGGCCCGACAGGGCCCAGTAGAGCCCGATAGAACCCGACAGAGCCCGACAGAGCCCGACAGAGCCCGACAGCGCCCGACAGGGCCCAGTAGAGCCCGACAGAGCCCGACAGAGCCCGACAGAGCCCGACAGAGCCCGACAGGGCCCGACAGAGCCCGACAGAGCCCGACAGGGCCCGACAGGGCCCAGTAGAGCCCGACAGAGCCCGACAGGGCCCGATAGAGCCCGACAGAGCCCGACAGAGCCCGACAGAGCCCGACAGAGCCCGACAGGGCCCGACAGAGCCCGACAGGGCCCGACAGAGCCCGACAGAGCCCAGTAGAGCCCGACAGAGCCCGACAGAGCCCGACAGGGCCCGACAGAGCCCGACAGTGCCCGACAGGGCCCGACAGAGCCCGACAGAGCCCGACAGAGCCCGACAGAGCCCAGTAGAGCCCGACAGAGCCCGACAGAGCCCGACAGAGCCCGACAGAGCCCGACAGAGCCCAGTAGAGTCCGACAGAGCCCGACAGGGCCCAGTAGAGCCCGAGAGAGCCCGACAGGGCCCAGTAGAGCCCAGTAGAGCCCGACAGAGCCCGACAGAGCCCGACAGGTCCCGACAGGGCCCGACAGGGCCCGACAGAGCCCGACAGAGCCCGACAGGGCCCGACAGAGCCCGACAGGGCCCGACAGGGCCCAGTAGAGCCCGACAGAGCCCGACAGAGCCCAGTAGAGCCCAGTAGAGCCCGACAGGGCCCGACAGGGCCCGACAGGGCCCAGTAGAGCCCGACAGAGCCCGACAGGGCCCGACAGAGCCCGACAGGGCCCGACAGAGCCCGACAGGGCCCAGTAGAGCCCGACAGAGCCCGACAGAGCCCGACAGGGCCCGACAGAGCCCGACAGGGCCCGACAGGGCCCGACAGGGCCCGACAGGGCCCGGCAGGGCCCGACGGAGCCCAGTAGAGCCCGACAGAGCCCGACAGAGCCCGACAGAGCCCGACAGGGCCCAGTAGAGACCAGTAGAGCCCGACAGAGCCCAGTAGAGCCCGACAGAGCCCGACAGAGCCCGACAGAGCCCGACAGGGCCCGACAGAGCCCGACAGAGCCCGACAGAGCCCGACAGGGCCCGACAGGGCCCAGTAGAGCCCGACAGAACCCAGTAGAGGCCGACAGAGCCCAACAGGGCCCGACAGAGCCCGACAGAGCCCGACAGAGCCCAGTAGAGCCCGACAGAGCCCGACAGGGCCCGACAGGGCCCGACAGAGCCCGACAGAGCCCAGTAGAGCCCAGTAGAGCCCGACAGAGCCCAGTAGAGCCCGACAGAGCCCGACAGAGCCCGACAGAGTCCGACAGAGCCCGACAGCGCCCGACAGGGCCCGACAGGGCCCGACAGGGCCCGACAGGGCCCGAAATAGCCCGACAGAGCCTGACAGAGCCCGACAGGGCCCGACAGAGCCCGACAGAGCCCGATAGGGCCCGACAGGGCCCGACAGAGCCCGACAGAGCCCGACAGAGCCCAGTAGAGCCCGACAGAGCCCGACAGAGCCCGACAGAGCCCGGCAGAGCCCGACAGGGCCCGACACAGCCCGACAGGGCCCGACAGGGCCCGACAGGGCCCAGTAGAGCCCGACAGAGCCCGACAGAGCCCGACAGATCCCAGTAAAGCCCGACAGAGCCCGACAGAGCCCGACAGAGCCCAGTAGAGTCCGACAGGGCCCGACAGGGCCCAGTAGAGCCCGACAGAGCCCAGTAGAGCCCGACAGAGCCCAGTAGAGTCCGACAGAGCCCGACAGAGCCCGACAGGGCCCAGTAGAGCCCAGCAGAGCCCGACAGAGCCCGACAGAGCCCGACAGAGCCCGACAGGGCCCGACAGAGCCCGACAGAGCCCGACAGGGCCCGACAGGGCCCAACAGAGCCCGACAGAGCCCGACAGGGCCCGACAGGGCCCAGTAGAGCCCGACAGAGCCCGACAGAGCCCAGTAGAGCCCAGTAGAGCCCGACAGGGCCCGACAGGGCCCGACAGGGCCCAGTAGAGCCCGACAGAGCCCGACAGGGCCCGACAGAGCCCGGCAGAGCCCGACAGAGCCCGACAGGGCCCAGTAGAGCCCGACAGAGCCCGACAGGGCCCGACAGAGCCCGACAGAGCCCGACAGAGCCCGACAGGGCCCGACAGGGCCCGACAGAGCCCGACAGAGCCCAGTAGAGCCCGACAGAGCCCGACAGAGCCCGACAGAGCCTGACAGAGCCCAGTAGAGCCCAGTAGAGCCCGACAGAGCCCGACAGAGCCCGACAGAGCCCGACAGGGCCCGACAGGGACCGACAGGGCCCGACAGGGCCCAGTAGAGCCCGACAGAGCCCGACAGAGCCCGACAGAGCCCGACAGGGCCCGACAGGGCCCAGTAGAGCCCGACAGAGCACGACAGGGCCCGACAGAGGCCGACAGGGCACGACAGAGCCCGACAGAGCCCGACAGAGCCCGACAGGGCCCGACAGGGCCCAGTAGAGCCCGACAGAGCCCGACAGAGCCCGACAGAACCCGTCAGAGCCCGACAGAGCCCGACAGAGCCCGACATAGCCCGACAGAGTCCGACAGAGTCCGACAGGGCCCAGGAGAGCCCGACAGAGCCCGACAGAGCCCGACAGAGCCCGACAGGGGCCGACAGAGCCCGACAGGGCCCAGTAGAGCCCGACAGAGCCCGACAGAGCCCGACAGAGCCCAGTAGAGCCCGACAGAGCCCGACAGAGCCCGACAGAGCCCAGTAGAGCCCGAGAGAGCCCGACAGGGCCCGACAGAGCCCGACAGAGCCCGACAGAGCCCGACAGAGCCCGACAGGGCCCGACAGAGCCCGACAGGGCCCGACAGAGCCCGACAGAGCCCAGTAGAGCCCGACAGAGCCCGACAGAGCCCGAAAGGGCCCGACAGAGCCCGACAGTGCCCGACAGGGCCCGACAGGGCCCGACAGAGCCCGACAGAGCCCGACAGAGCCCGACAGAGCCCAGTAGAGCCCGACAGAGCCCGACAGAGCCCGACAGAGCCCGACAGAGCCCGACAGAGCCCGACAGGGCCCAGTAGAGCCCGAGAGAGCCCGACAGGGCCCAGTAGAGCCCAGTAGAGCCCGACAGAGCCCGACAGAGCCCGACAGAGCCCGACAGGGCCCGACAGAGCCCGACAGAGCCCGACAGGGCCCGACAGAGCCCGACAGGGCCCAGTAGAGCCCGACAGGGCCCAGTAGAGCCCAGTAGAGCCCAGTAGAGCCCGACAGGGCCCGACAGGGCCCGACAGGGCCCAGTAGAGCCCGACAGAGCCCGACAGGGCCCGACAGAGCCCGACAGAGCCCAACAGGGCCCAGTAGAGCCCGACAGAGCCCGACAGAGCCCGACAGGGCCCGACAGAGCCCGACAGGGCCCGACAGGGCCCGACAGGGCCTGACAGGGCCCGACAGAGCCCGACGGAGCCCAGTAGAGCCCGACAGAGCCCGACAGAGCCCGACAGAGCCCGACAGGGCCCAGTAGAGACCAGTAGAGCCCGACAGAGCCCAGTAGAGCCCGACAGAGCCCGACAGAGCCCGACAGAGCCCGACAGGGCCCGACAGAGCCCGACAGAGCCCGACAGGGCCCGACAGGGCCCAGTAGAGCCCGACAGAGCCCGACAGAGCCCGACAGAGCCCAGTAGAGGCCGACAGAGCCCGACAGGGCCCGACAGAGCCCGACAGAGCCCAGTAGAGCCCGACAGAGCCCGACAGGGCCCGACAGGGCCCGACAGAGCCCAGTAGAGCCCAGTAGAGCCCGACAGAGCCCAGTAGAGCCCGACAGAGCCCGACAGAGCCCGACAGAGTCCGACAGAGCCCGACAGCGCCCGACAGGGCCCGACAGGGCCCGACAGAGCCCGACAGGGCCCGAAATAGCCCGACAGAGCCTGACAGAGCCCGACAGAGCCCGACAGGGCCCAGTAGAGCCCGACAGAGCCCGACAGAGCCCGACAGAGCCCGACAGAGCCCAGTAGAGCCCGACAGAGCCCGACAGAGCCCGACAGAGCCCGGCAGAGCCCGACAGGGCCCGACAGAGCCCGACAGGGCCCGACAGGGCCCGACAGGGCCCAGTAGAGCCCGACAGAGCCCGACAGAGCCCGACAGAGCCCAGTAGAGCCCGACAGAGCCCGACAGAGCCCGACAGAGCCCGACAGAGCCCGACAGAGCCCGACAGGGCCCGACAGGGCCCAGTAGAGCCCGACAGAGCCCAGTAGAGCCCGACAGAGCCCAGTAGAGTCCGACAGAGCCCGACAGAGCCCGACAGGGCCCAGTAGAGCCCAGCAGAGCCCGACAGAGCCCGACAGAGCCCGACAGGGCCCGACAGGGCCCGACAGAGCCCGACAGAGCCCGACAGGGCCCGACAGGGCCCAGTAGAGCCCGACAGAGCCCGACAGAGCCCAGTAGAGCCCAGTAGAGCCCGACAGGGCCCGACAGGTCCCGACAGGGCCCAGTAGAGCCCGACAGAGCCCGACAGGGCCCGACAGAGCCCGACAGAGCCCGACAGAGCCCGACAGGGCCTGTAGAGCCCGACAGAGCCCGACAGGGCCCGACAGAGCCCGACAGAGCCCGACAGAGCCCGACAGGGCCCGACAGGGCCCGACAGAGCCCGACAGAGCCCAGTAGAGCCCGACAGAGCCCGACAGAGCCCGACAGAGCCCGACAGAGCCCAGTAGAGCCCAGTAGAGCCCGACAGAGCCCAGTAGAGCCCGACAGAGCCCGACAGAGCCCGACAGAGCCCGACAGGGCCCGACAGGGCCCGACAGGGCCCAGTAGAGCCCGACAGAGCCCGACAGAGCCCGACAGAGCCCGACAGGGCCCGACAGGGCCCAGTAGAGCCCGACAGAGCACGACAGGGCACGACAGAGGCCGACAGGGCACGACAGAGCCCGACAGAGCCCGACAGAGCCCGACAGGGCCCAACAGGGCCCAGTAGAGCCCGACAGAGCCCGACAGAGCCCGACAGAACCCGTCAGAGCCCGACAGAGCCCGACAGAGCCCGACAGAGCCCGACAGAGCCTGACAGAGTCCGACAGGGCCCAGGAGAGCCCGACAGAGCCCGACAGAGCCCGACAGAGCCCGACAGGGGCCGACAGAGCCCGACAGGGCCCAGTAGAGCCCGACAGAGCCCGACAGAGCCCGACAGAGCCCAGTAGAGCCCGACAGAGCCCGACAGAGCCCGACAGAGCCCAGTAGAGCCCGAGAGAGCACGACAGGGCCCGACAGGGCCCGACAGGGCCCAGTAGAGCCCGACAGAGCCCGATAGAGCCCAGTAGAGCCCAGTAGAGCCCGACAGGGCCCGACAGGGCCCGACAGGGCCCAGTAGAGCCCGACAGAGCCCGACAGAGCCTGACAGAGCCCGACAGGGCCCGACAGGGCCCGAAAGAGCCCGACAGGGCCCGACAGAGCCCGACAGAGCCCGACAGGGCCCAGTAGAGCCCGACAGAGCCCGAAAGAGCCCAGTAGAGCCCAGTAGAGCCCGACAGGGCCCGACAGGGCCCGACAGGGCCCAGTAGAGCCCGACAGAGCCCGACAGAGCCTGACAGAGCCCGACAGGGCCCGACAGGGCCCGAAAGAGCCCGACAGGGCCCGACAGAGCCCGACAGAGCCCGACAGGGCCCAGTAGAGCCCGACAGAGCCCAACAGAGCCCGACAGAGCCCGACAGAGCCCGACAGAGCCCGACAGGGCCCGACAGAGCCCGACAGAGCCCGACAGGGCCCGACAGGGCCCGACAGAGCCCGACAGGGCCCGACAGGGCCCAGTAGAGCCCGATAGAGCCCGACAGAGCCCGACAGAGCCCGACAGGGCCCGACAGAGCCCGACAGGGCCCGACAGGGCCCGACAGGGCCCGACAGAGCCCGACAGGGCCCGACAGGGCCCGACAGAGCCCGACAGGGCCCGACAGAGCCCGACAAGGCCCGACAGGGCACGACAGGGCACGACAGAGCCCGACAGAGCCCGACAGGGCCCGACAGGGCCCGACAGGGCCCGACAGTGCCCGACAGAGCCCAGTAGAGCCCGACAGAGTCCGACAGAGCCCGACAGAGCCCGACAGGGCCCGACAGGGCCCAGTAGAGCCCGACAGAGCACGACAGGGCCCGACAGAGCCCGACAGGGCACGACAGAGCCCGACAGAGCCCGACAGAGCCCGACAGGGCCCGACAGGGCCCAGTAGAGCCCGACAGAGCCCGACAGAGCCCGACAGAACCCGTCAGAGCCCGACAGAGCCCGACAGAGCCCGACAGAGCCCGAGAGAGTCCGACAGAGCCCGACAGGGCCCAGTAGAGCCCGACAGAGCCCGACAGAGCCCGACAGAGCCCGACAGGGGCCGACAGAGCCCGACAGGGCCCAGTAGAGCCCGACAGAGCCCGACAGAGCCCGACAGAGCCCAGTAGAGCCCGACAGAGCCCGACAGAGCCCGACAGAGCCCAGTAGAGCCCGACAGAGCACGACAGGGCCCGACAGGGCCCGACAGGGCCCAGTAGAGCCCGACAGAGCCCGACAGAGCCCAGTAGAGCCCAGTAGAGCCCGACAGAGCCCGACAGAGCCCGACAGAGCCCGACAGGGCCCGACAGAGCCCGACAGAGCCCGACAGGGCCCGACAGGCCCCGACAGAGCCCGACAGGGCCCGACAGGGCCCAGTAGAGCCCGAAAGAGCCCGATAGAGCCCAGTAGAGCCCAGTAGAGCCCGACAGGGCCCGACAGGGCCCGACAGGGCCCAGTAGAGCCCGACAGGGCCCGACAGGGCCCGACAGGGCCCAGTAGAGCCCGACAGAGCCCGACAGGGCCCGACAGAGCCCGACAGAGCCCAACAGGGCCCAGTAGAGCCCGACAGAGCCCGACAGAGCCCGACAGGGCCCGACAGGGCCCGACAGGGCCCGACGGAGCCCAGTAGAGCCCGACAGAGCCCGACAGAGCCCGACAGAGCCCGACAGGGCTCAGTAGAGACCAGTAGAGCCCGACAGAGCCCAGTAGAGCCCGACAGAGCCCGACAGAGCCCGACAGAGCCCGACAGGGCCCGACAGAGCCCGACAGAGCCCGACAGAGCCCGACAGGGCCCGACAGGGCCCAGTAGAGCCCGACAGAGCCCAGTAGAGGCCGACAGAGCCCGACAGGGCCCGACAGAGCCCGACAGAGCCCAGTAGAGCCCGACAGAGCCCGACAGGGCCCGACAGGGCCCGACAGGGCCCGACAGGGCCCAGTAGAGCCCGACAGAGCCCGACAGAGCCCAGTAGAGCCCAGTAGAGCCCGACAGAGCCCAGTAGAGCCCGACAGAGCCCGACAGAGCCCGACAGAGTCCGACAGAGCCCGACAGCGCCCGACAGGGCCCGACAGGGCCCGACAGAGCCCGACAGGGCCCGAAATAGCCCGACAGAGCCTGACAGAGCCCGACAGGGCCCGACAGAGCCCGACAGAGCCCGACAGGGCCCAGTAGAGCCCGACAGAGCCCGACAGAGCCCGACAGAGCCCGACAGAGCCCAGTAGAGCCCGACAGAGCCCGACAGAGCCCGACAGAGCCCGGCAGAGCCCGACAGGGCCCGACAGAGCCCGACAGGGCCCGACAGGGCCCGACAGGGCCCAGTAGAGCCCGACAGAGCCCGACAGAGCCCGACAGAGCCCAGTAGAGCCCGACAGAGCCCGACAGAGCCCGACAGAGCCCGACAGAGCCCGACAGGGCCCGACAGGGCCCGACAGGGCCCAGTAGAGCCCGACAGAGCCCAGTAGAGCCCGACAGAGCCCAGTAGAGTCCGACAGAGCCCGACAGAGCCCGACAGGGCCCAGTAGAGCCCAGCAGAGCCCGACAGAGCCCGACAGAGCCCGACAGAGCCCGACAGGGCCCGACAGAGCCCGACAGAGCCCGACAGAGCCCGACAGGGCCCGACAGGGCCCGACAGAGCCCGACAGAGCCCGACAGGGCCCGACAGGGCCCAGTAGAGCCCGACAGAGCCCGACAGAGCCCAGTAGAGCCCAGTAGAGCCCGACAGGGCCCGACAGGTCCCGACAGGGCCCAGTAGAGCCCGACAGAGCCCGACAGGGCCCGACAGAGCCCGACAGAGCCCGACAGAGCCCGACAGGGCCAGTAGAGCCCGACAGAGCCCGACAGGGCCCGACAGAGCCCGACAGAGCCCGACAGAGCCCGACAGGGCCCGACAGGGCCCGACAGAGCCCGACAGAGCCCAGTAGAGCCCGACAGAGCCCGACAGAGCCCGACAGAGCCCGACAGAGCCCAGTAGAGCCCAGTAGAGCCCGACAGAGCCCAGTAGAGCCCGACAGAGCCCGACAGAGCCCGACAGAGCCCGACAGGGCCCGACAGGGCCCAGTAGAGCCCGACAGAGCCCGACAGAGCCCGACAGAGTCCGACAGAGCCCGACAGGGCCCGACAGGGCCCAGTAGAGCCCGACAGAGCACGACAGGGCCCGACAGAGGCCGACAGGGCACGACAGAGCCCGACAGAGCCCGACAGAGCCCGACAGGGCCCAACAGGGCCCAGTAGAGCCCGACAGAGCCCGACAGAGCCCGACAGAACCCGTCAGAGCCCGACAGAGCCCGACAGAGCCCGACAGAGCCCGACAGAGTCCGACAGGGCCCAGGAGAGCCCGACAGAGCCCGACAGAGCCCGACAGAGCCCGACAGGGGCCGACAGAGCCCGACAGGGCCCAGTAGAGCCCGACAGAGCCCGACAGAGCCCGACAGAGCCCAGTAGAGCCCGACAGAGCCCGACAGAGCCCGACAGAGCCCAGTAGAGCCCGAGAGAGCACGACAGGGCCCGACAGGGCCTGACATGGCCCAGTAGAGCCCGACAGAGCCCGATAGAGCCCAGTAGAGCCCAGTAGAGCCCGACAGGGCCCGACAGGGCCCGACAGGGCCCAGTAGAGCCCGACAGAGCCCGACAGAGCCTGACAGAGCCCGACAGGGCCCGACAGGGCCCGAAAGAGCCCGACAGGGCCCGACAGAGCCCGACAGAGCCCGACAGGGCCCAGTAGAGCCCGACAGAGCCCGAAAGAGCCCGATAGAGCCCAGTAGAGCCCAGTAGAGCCCGACAGGGCCCGACAGGGCCCGACAGGGCCCAGTAGAGCCCGACAGAGCCCGACAGAGCCTGACAGAGCCCGACAGGGCCCGACAGGGCCCGAAAGAGCCCGACAGGGCCCGACAGAGCCCGACAGAGCCCGACAGGGCCCAGTAGAGCCCGACAGAGCCCAACAGAGCCCGACAGAGCCCGACAGAGCCCGACAGAGCCCGACAGGGCCCGACAGAGCCCGACAGAGCCCGACAGGGCCCAGTAGAGCCCGACAGAGCCCGACAGAGCCCGACAGGGCCCGACAGAGCCCTACAGGGCCCGACAGGGCCCAGTAGAGCCCGATAGAGCCCGACAGAGCCCGACAGAGCCCGACAGGGCCCGACAGAGCCCGACAGGGCCCGACAGGGCCCGACAGGGCCCGACAGAGCCCGACAGGGCCCGACAGGGCCCGACAGAGCCCGACAGAGCCCGACAGGGCCCGACAGAGACCGACAAGGCCCGAAAGGGCACGACAGGGCACGACAGAGCCCGACAGAGCCCGACAGGGCCCGACAGGGCCCGACAGGGCCCGACAGGGCCCGACAGAGCCCAGTAGAGCCCGACAGAGTCCGACAGAGCCCGACAGAGCCCGACAGGGCCCGACAGGGCCCAGTAGAGCCCGACAGAGCACGACAGGGCCCGACAGAGCCCGACAGGGCCCAGTAGAGCCCGACAGAGCCCGATAGAGCCCAGTAGAGCCCAGTAGAGCCCGACAGGGCCCGACAGGGCCCGACAGGGCCCAGTAGAGCCCGACAGAGCCCGACAGAGCCTGATAGAGCCCGACAGGGCCCGACAGGGCCCGAAAGAGCCCGACAGGGCCCGACAGAGCCCGACAGAGCCCGACAGGGCCCAGTAGAGCCCGACAGAGCCCGAAAGAGCCCGATAGAGCCCAGTAGAGCCCAGTAGAGCCCGACAGGGCCCGACAGGGCCCGACAGGGCCCAGTAGAGCCCGACAGAGCCCGACAGAGCCTGACAGAGCCCGACAGGGCCCGACAGGGCCCGAAAGAGCCCGACAGGGCCCGACAGAGCCCGACAGAGCCCGACAGGGCCCAGTAGAGCCCGACAGAGCCCAACAGAGCCCGACAGAGCCCGACAGAGCCCGACAGAGCCCGACAGGGCCCGACAGAGCCCGACAGGGCCCGACAGGGCCCGACAGAGCCCGACAGAGCCCGACAGGGCCCGACAGAGCCCGACAGGGCCCGACAGGGCCCAGTAGAGCCCGATAGAGCCCGACAGAGCCCGACAGAGCCCGACAGGGCCCGACAGGGCCCGACAGGGCCCGACAGAGCCCGACAGGGCCCGACAGGGCCCGACAGGGCCCGACAGAGCCCGACAGGGCCCGACAGAGCCCGACAAGGCCCGACAGGGCACGACAGGGCACGACAGAGCCCGACAGAGCCCGACAGGGCCCGACAGGGCCCGACACAGCCCGACAGGGGCCGACAGAGCCCGACAGGGCCCAGTAGAGCCCGACAGAGCCCGACAGAGCCCGACAGAGCCCAGTAGAGCCCGACAGAGCCCGACAGAGCCCGACAGAGCCCAGTAGAGCCCGAGAGAGCACGACAGGGCCCGACAGGGCCCGACAGGGCCCAGTAGAGCCCGACAGAGCCCGATAGAGCCCAGTAGAGCCCAGTAGAGCCCGACAGGGCCCGACAGGGCCCGACAGGGCCCAGTAGAGCCCGACAGAGCCCGACAGAGCCTGACAGAGCCCGACAGGGCCCGACAGGGCCCGAAAGAGCCCGACAGGGCCCGACAGAGCCCGACAGAGCCCGACAGGGCCCAGTAGAGCCCGACAGAGCCCGAAAGAGCCCAGTAGAGCCCAGTAGAGCCCGACAGGGCCCGACAGGGCCCGACAGGGCCCAGTAGAGCCCGACAGAGCCCGACAGAGCCTGACAGAGCCCGACAGGGCCCGACAGGGCCCGAAAGAGCCCGACAGGGCCCGACAGAGCCCGACAGAGCCCGACAGGGCCCAGTAGAGCCCGACAGAGCCCAACAGAGCCCGACAGAGCCCGACAGAGCCCGACAGAGCCCGACAGGGCCCGACAGAGCCCGACAGAGCCCGACAGGGCCCGACAGGGCCCGACAGAGCCCGACAGAGCCCGACAGGGCCCGACAGGGCCCAGTAGAGCCCGATAGAGCCCGACAGGGCCCGACAGAGCCCGACAGGGCCCGACAGGGCCCGACAGGGCCCGACAGAGCCCGACAGAGCCCAGTAGAGCCCGACAGAGCCCGACAGAGCCCGACAGAGCCCGACAGAGCCCAGTAGAGCCCAGTAGAGCCCGACAGAGCCCAGTAGAGCCCGACAGAGCCCGACAGAGCCCGACAGAGCCCGACAGGGCCCGACAGGGCCCGACAGGGCCCAGTAGAGCCCGACAGAGCCCGACAGAGCCCGACAGAGCCCGACAGAGCCCGACAGGGCCCGACAGGGCCCAGTAGAGCCCGACAGAGCACGACAGGGCCCGACAGAGGCCGACAGGGCACGACAGAGCCCGACAGAGCCCGACAGAGCCCGACAGGGCCCAACAGGGCCCAGTAGAGCCCGACAGAGCCCGACAGAGCCCGACAGAACCCGTCAGAGCCCGACAGAGCCCGACAGAGCCCGACAGAGCCCGACAGAGCCCGACAGAGTCCGACAGGGCCCAGGAGAGCCCGACAGAGCCCGACAGAGCCCGACAGAGCCCGACAGGGGCCGACAGAGCCCGACAGGGCCCAGTAGAGCCCGACAGAGCCCGACAGAGCCCGACAGAGCCCAGTAGAGCCCGACAGAGCCCGACAGAGCCCGACAGAGCCCAGTAGAGCCCAGTAGAGCCCGACAGGGCCCGATAGAGCCCAGTAGAGCCCAGTAGAGCCCGACAGGGCCCGACAGGGCCCGACAGGGCCCAGTAGAGCCCGACAGAGCCCGACAGAGCCTGACAGAGCCCGACAGGGCCCGACAGGGCCCGAAAGAGCCCGACAGGGCCCGACAGAGCCCGACAGAGCCCGACAGGGCCCAGTAGAGCCCGACAGAGCCCGAAAGAGCCCGATAGAGCCCAGTAGAGCCCAGTAGAGCCCGACAGGGCCCGACAGAGCCCGACAGGGCCCAGTAGAGCCCGACAGAGCCCGACAGAGCCTGACAGAGCCCGACAGGGCCCGACAGGGCCCGAAAGAGCCCGACAGGGCCCGACAGAGCCCGACAGAGCCCGACAGGGCCCAGTAGAGCCCGACAGAGCCCAACAGAGCCCGACAGAGCCCAACAGAGCCCGACAGAGCCCGACAGGGCCCGACAGAGCCCGACAGAGCCCGACAGGGCCCAGTAGAGCCCGACAGAGCCCGACAGAGCCCGACAGGGCCCGACAGAGCCCTACAGGGCCCGACAGGGCCCAGTAGAGCCCGATAGAGCCCGACAGAGCCCGACAGAGCCCGACAGGGCCCGACAGAGCCCGACAGGGCCCGACAGGGCCCGACAGGGCCCGACAGAGCCCGACAGGGCCCGACAGGGCCCGACAGAGCCCGACAGAGCCCGACAGGGCCCGACAGAGACCGACAAGGCCCGACAGGGCACGACAGGGCACGACAGAGCCCGACAGAGCCCGACAGGGCCCGACAGGGCCCGACAGGGCCCGACAGGGCCCGACAGAGCCCAGTAGAGCCCGACAGAGTCCGACAGAGCCCGACAGAGCCCGACAGGGCCCGACAGGGCCCAGTAGAGCCCGACAGAGCACGACAGGGCCCGACAGAGCCCGACAGGGCCCAGTAGAGCCCGACAGAGCCCGATAGAGCCCAGTAGAGCCCAGTAGAGCCCGACAGGGCCCGACAGGGCCCGACAGGGCCCAGTAGAGCCCGACAGAGCCCGACAGAGCCTGACAGAGCCCGACAGGGCCCGACAGGGCCCGAAAGAGCCCGACAGGGCCCGACAGAGCCCGACAGAGCCCGACAGGGCCCAGTAGAGCCCGACAGAGCCCAACAGAGCCCGACAGAGCCCGACAGAGCCCGACAGAGCCCGACAGGGCCCGACAGAGCCCGACAGAGCCCGACAGGGCCCGACAGGGCCCCACAGAGCCCGACAGAGCCCGACAGGGCCCGACAGAGCCCGACAGGGCCCGACAGGGCCCAGTAGAGCCCGATAGAGCCCGACAGAGCCCGACAGAGCCCGACAGGGCCCGACAGGGCCCGACAGGGCCCGACAGAGCCCGACAGGGCCCGACAGGGCCCGACAGGGCCCGACAGAGCCCGACAAGGCCCGACAGGGCACGACAGGGCACGACAGAGCCCGACAGAGCCCGACAGGGCCCGACAGGGCCCGACACAGCCCGACAGGGGCCGACAGAGCCCGACAGGGCCCAGTAGAGCCCGACAGAGCCCGACAGAGCCCGACAGAGCCCAGTAGAGCCCGACAGAGCCCGACAGAGCCCGACAGAGCCCAGTAGAGCCCGAGAGAGCACGACAGGGCCCGACAGGGCCCGACAGGGCCCAGTAGAGCCCGACAGAGCCCGATAGAGCCCAGTAGAGCCCAGTAGAGCCCGACAGGGCCCGACAGGGCCCGACAGGGCCCAGTAGAGCCCGACAGAGCCCGACAGAGCCTGACAGAGCCCGACAGGGCCCGACAGGGCCCGAAAGAGCCCGACAGGGCCCGACAGAGCCCGACAGAGCCCGACAGGGCCCAGTAGAGCCCGACAGAGCCCGAAAGAGCCCAGTAGAGCCCAGTAGAGCCCGACAGGGCCCGACAGGGCCCGACAGGGCCCAGTAGAGCCCGACAGAGCCCGACAGAGCCTGACAGAGCCCGACAGGGCCCGACAGGGCCCGAAAAAGCCCGACAGGGCCCGACAGAGCCCGACAGAGCCCGACAGGGCCCAGTAGAGCCCGACAGAGCCCAACAGAGCCCGACAGAGCCCGACAGAGCCCGACAGAGCCCGACAGGGCCCGACAGAGCCCGACAGAGCCCGACAGGGCCCGACAGGGCCCGACAGAGCCCGACAGAGCCCGACAGGGCCCGACAGGGCCCAGTAGAGCCCGATAGAGCCCGACAGAGCCCGACAGAGCCCGACAGGGCCCGACAGAGCCCGACAGGGCCCGACAGGGCCCGACAGGGCCCGACAGAGCCCGACAGGGCCCGACAGGGCCCGACAGAGCCCGACAGAGCCCGACAGGGCCCGACAGAGCCCGACAAGGCCCGACAGGGCACGACAGGGCACGACAGAGCCCGACAGAGCCCGACAGGGCCCAGTAGAGCCCGACAGAGCCCGACAGAGCCCGACAGAGCCCAGTAGAGCCCGACAGAGCACGACAGGGCCCGACAGGGCCCGACAGGGCCCAGTAGAGCCCGACAGAGCCCGACAGAGCCCAGTAGAGCCCAGTAGAGCCCGACAGAGCCCGACAGAGCCCGACAGAGCCCGACAGGGCCCGACAGGGCCCGACAGAGCCCGACAGGGCCCGACAGGGCCCAGTAGAGCCCAAAAGAGCCCGATAGAGCCCAGTAGAGCCCAGTAGAGCCCGACAGGGCCCGACAGGGCCCGACAGGGCCCAGTAGAGCCCGACAGGGCCCGACAGGGCCCGACAGGGCCCAGTAGAGCCCGACAGAGCCCGACAGGGCCCGACAGAGCCCGACAGAGCCCAACAGGGCCCAGTAGAGCCCGACAGAGCCCGACAGAGCCCGACAGGGCCCGACAGAGCCCGACAGGGCCCGACAGGGCCCGACAGGGCCCGACAGGGCCCGACAGAGCCCGACGGAGCCCAGTAGAGCCCGACAGAGCCCGACAGAGCCCGACAGAGCCCGACAGGGCCCAGTAGAGACCAGTAGAGCCCGACAGAGCCCAGTAGAGCCCGACAGAGCCCGACAGAGCCCGACAGAGCCCGACAGGGCCCGACAGAGCCCGACAGAGCCCGACAGAGCCCGACAGGGCCCGACAGGGCCCAGTAGAGCCCGACAGAGCCCAGTAGAGGCCGACAGAGCCCGACAGGGCCCGACAGAGCCCGACAGAGCCCAGTAGAGCCCGACAGAGCCCGACAGGGCCCGACAGGGCCCGACAGGGCCCAGTAGAGCCCGACAGAGCCCGACAGAGCCCAGTAGAGCCCAGTAGAGCCCGACAGAGCCCAGTAGAGCCCGACAGAGCCCGACAGAGCCCGACAGAGTCCGACAGAGCCCGACAGCGCCCGACAGGGCCCGACAGGGCCCGACAGAGCCCGACAGGGCCCGAAATAGCCCGACAGAGCCTGACAGAGCCCGACAGGGCCCGACAGAGCCCGACAGAGCCCGACAGGGCCCAGTAGAGCCCGACAGAGCCCGACAGAGCCCGACAGAGCCCGACAGAGCCCAGTAGAGCCCGACAGAGCCCGACAGAGCCCGACAGAGCCCGGCAGAGCCCGACAGGGCCCGACAGAGCCCGACAGGGCCCGACAGGGCCCGACAGGGCCCAGTAGAGCCCGACAGAGCCCGACAGAGCCCGACAGAGCCCAGTAGAGCCCGACAGAGCCCGACAGAGCCCGACAGAGCCCGACAGAGCCCGACAGAGCCCGACAGGGCCCGACAGGGCCCAGTAGAGCCCGACAGAGCCCAGTAGAGCCCGACAGAGCCCAGTAGAGTCCGACAGAGCCCGACAGAGCCCGACAGGGCCCAGTAGAGCCCAGCAGATCCCGACAGAGCCCGACAGAGCCCGACAGAGCCCGACAGGGCCCGACAGAGCCCGACAGAGCCCGACAGAGCCCGACAGGGCCCGACAGGGCCCGACAGAGCCCGACAGAGCCCGACAGGGCCCGACAGGGCCCAGTAGAGCCCGACAGAGCCCGACAGAGCCCAGTAGAGCCCAGTAGAGCCCGACAGGGCCCGACAGGTCCCGACAGGGCCCAGTAGAGCCCGACAGAGCCCGACAGGGCCCGACAGAGCCCGACAGAGCCCGACAGAGCCCGACAGGGCCAGTAGAGCCCGACAGAGCCCGACAGGGCCCGACAGAGCCCGACAGAGCCCGACAGAGCCCGACAGGGCCCGACAGGGCCCGACAGAGCCCGACAGAGCCCAGTAGAGCCCGACAGAGCCCGACAGAGCCCGACAGAGCCCAATAGAGCCCAGTAGAGCCCGACAGAGCCCAGTAGAGCCCGACAGAGCCCGACAGAGCCCGACAGAGCCCGACAGGGCCCGACAGGGCCCGACAGGGCCCAGTAGAGCCCGACAGAGCCCGACAGAGCCCGACAGAGCCCGACAGAGCCCGACAGGGCCCGACAGGGCCCAGTAGAGCCCGACAGAGCACGACAGGGCCCGACAGAGGCCGACAGGGCACGACAGAGCCCGACAGAGCCCGACAGAGCCCGACAGGGCCCAACAGGGCCCAGTAGAGCCCGACAGAGCCCGACAGAGCCCGACAGAACCCGTCAGAGCCCGACAGAGCCCGACAGAGCCCGACAGAGCCCGACAGAGCCCGACAGAGTCCGACAGGGCCCAGGAGAGCCCGACAGAGCCCGACAGAGCCCGACAGAGCCCGACAGGGGCCGACAGAGCCCGACAGGGCCCAGTAGAGCCCGACAGAGCCCGACAGAGCCCGACAGAGCCCAGTAGAGCCCGACAGAGCCCGACAGAGCCCGACAGAGCCCAGTAGAGCCCGAGAGAGCACGACAGGGCCCGACAGGGCCTGACATGGCCCAGTAGAGCCCGACAGAGCCCGATAGAGCCCAGTAGAGCCCAGTAGAGCCCGACAGGGCCCGACAGGGCCCGACAGGGCCCAGTAGAGCCCGACAGAGCCCGACAGAGCCTGACAGAGCCCGACAGGGCCCGACAGGGCCCGAAAGAGCCCGACAGGGCCCGACAGAGCCCGACAGAGCCCGACAGGGCCCAGTAGAGCCCGACAGAGCCCGACAGAGCCTGACAGAGCCCGACAGGGCCCGACAGGGCCCGAAAGAGCCCGACAGGGCCCGACAGAGCCCGACAGAGCCCGACAGGGCCCAGTAGAGCCCGACAGAGCCCGAAAGAGCCCGATAGAGCCCAGTAGAGCCCAGTAGAGCCCGACAGGGCCCGACAGGGCCCGACAGGGCCCAGTAGAGCCCGACAGAGCCCGACAGAGCCCGACAGAGCCCGACAGGGCCCGACAGGGCCCGAAAGAGCCCGACAGGGCCCGACAGAGCCCGACAGAGCCCGACAGGGCCCAGTAGAGCCCGACAGAGCCCAACAGAGCCCGACAGAGCCCGACAGAGCCCGACAGAGCCCGACAGGGCCCGACAGAGCCCGACAGAGCCCGACAGGGCCCGACAGGGCCCGACAGAGCCCGACAGAGCCCGACAGGGCCCGACAGAGCCCTACAGGGCCCGACAGGGCCCAGTAGAGCCCGATAGAGCCTGACAGAGCCCGACAGAGCCCGACAGGGCCCGACAGAGCCCGACAGGGCCCGACAGGGCCCGACAGGGCCCGACAGAGCCCGACAGGGCCCGACAGGGCCCGACAGAGCCCGACAGAGCCCGACAGGGCCCGACAGCGACCGACAGAGCCCGACAGGGCCCGACAGGGCCCGACAGGGCCCGACAGGGCCCGACAGAGCCCAGTAGAGCCCGACAGAGCCCGACAGAGCCCGACAGAGCCCAGTAGAGCCCGACAGAGCCCGACAGAGCCCGACAGAGCCCAGTAGAGCCCGAGAGAGCACGACAGGGCCCGACAGGGCCCGACAGGGCCCAGTAGAGCCCGACAGAGCCCGATAGAGCCCAGTAGAGCCCAGTAGAGCCCGACAGGGCCCGACAGGGCCCGACAGGGCCCAGTAGAGCCCGACAGAGCCCGACAGAGCCTGACAGAGCCCGACAGGGCCCGACAGGGCCCGAAAGAGCCCGACAGGGCCCGACAGAGCCCGACAGAGCCCGACAGGGCCCAGTAGAGCCCGACAGAGCCCGAAAGAGCCCAGTAGAGCCCAGTAGAGCCCGACAGGGCCCGACAGGGCCCGACAGGGCCCAGTAGAGCCCGACAGAGCCCGACAGAGCCTGACAGAGCCCGACAGGGCCCGACAGGGCCCGAAAGAGCCCGACAGGGCCCGACAGAGCCCGACAGAGCCCGACAGGGCCCAGTAGAGCCCGACAGAGCCCAACAGAGCCCGACAGAGTCCGACAGAGCCCGACAGAGCCCGACAGGGCCCGACAGAGCCCGACAGAGCCCGACAGGGCCCGACAGGGCCCGACAGAGCCCGACAGAGCCCGACAGGGCCCGACAGGGCCCAGTAGAGCCCGATAGAGCCCGACAGGGCCCGACAGAGCCCGACAGGGCCCGACAGGGCCCGACAGGGCCCGACAGGGCCCGACAGAGCCCGACAGAGCCCAGTAGAGCCCGACAGAGCCCGACAGAGCCCGACAGAGCCCGACAGAGCCCAGTAGAGCCCAGTAGAGCCCGACAGGGCCCAGTAGAGCCCGACAGAGCCCGACAGAGCCCGACAGAGCCCGACAGAGCCCGACAGGGCCCGACAGGGCCCAGTAGAGCCCGACAGAGCACGACAGGGCCCGACAGAGGCCGACAGGGCACGACAGAGCCCGACAGAGCCCGACAGAGCCCGACAGGGCCCAACAGGGCCCAGTAGAGCCCGACAGAGCCCGACAGAGCCCGACAGAACCCGTCAGAGCCCGACAGAGCCCGACAGAGCCCGACAGAGCCCGACAGAGCCCGACAGAGTCCGACAGGGCCCAGGAGAGCCCGACAGAGCCCGACAGAGCCCGACAGAGCCCGACAGGGGCCGACAGAGCCCGACAGGGCCCAGTAGAGCCCGACAGAGCCCGACAGAGCCCGACAGAGCCCAGTAGAGCCCGACAGAGCCCGACAGAGCCCGACAGAGCCCAGTAGAGCCCGAGAGAGCACGACAGGGCCCGACAGGGCCTGACATGGCCCAGTAGAGCCCGACAGAGCCCGATAGAGCCCAGTAGAGCCCAGTAGAGCCCGACAGGGCCCGACAGGGCCCGACAGGGCCCAGTAGAGCCCGACAGAGCCCGACAGAGCCTGACAGAGCCCGACAGGGCCCGACAGGGCCCGAAAGAGCCCGACAGGGCCCGACAGAGCCCGACAGAGCCCGACAGGGCCCAGTAGAGCCCGACAGAGCCCGAAAGAGCCCGATAGAGCCCAGTAGAGCCCAGTAGAGCCCGACAGGGCCCGACAGGGCCCGACAGGGCCCAGTAGAGCCCGACAGAGCCCGACAGAGCCTGACAGAGCCCGACAGGGCCCGACAGGGCCCGAAAGAGCCCGACAGGGCCCGACAGAGCCCGACAGAGCCCGACAGGGCCCAGTAGAGCCCGACAGAGCCCAACAGAGCCCGACAAAGCCCGACAGAGCCCGACAGAGCCCGACAGGGCCCGACAGAGCCCGACAGAGCCCGACAGGGCCCAGTAGAGCCCGACAGAGCCCGACAGAGCCCGACAGGGCCCGACAGAGCCCTACAGGGCCCGAAAGGGCCCAGTAGAGCCCGATAGAGCCCGACAGAGCCCGACAGAGCCCGACAGGGCCCGACAGAGCCCGACAGGGCCCGACAGGGCCCGACAGGGCCCGACAGAGCCCGACAGGGCCCGACAGGGCCCGACAGAGCCCGACAGAGCCCGACAGGGCCCGACAGAGACCGACAAGGCCCGACAGGGCACGACAGGGCACGACAGAGCCCGACAGAGCCCGACAGGGCCCGACAGGGCCCGACAGGGCCCGACAGGGCCCGACAGAGCCCAGTAGAGCCCGACAGAGTCCGACAGAGCCCGACAGAGCCCGACAGGGCCCGACAGGGCCCAGTAGAGCCCGACAGAGCACGACAGGGCCCGACAGAGCCCGACAGGGCCCAGTAGAGCCCGACAGAGCCCGATAGAGCCCAGTAGAGCCCAGTAGAGCCCGACAGGGCCCGACAGGGCCCGACAGGGCCCAGTAGAGCCCGACAGAGCCCGACAGAGCCTGACAGAGCCCGACAGGGCCCGACAGGGCCCGAAAGAGCCCGACAGGGCCCGACAGAGCCCGACAGAGCCCGACAGGGCCCAGTAGAGCCCGACAGAGCCCAACAGAGCCCGACAGAGCCCGACAGAGCCCGACAGAGCCCGACAGGGCCCGACAGAGCCCGACAGAGCCCGACAGGGCCCGACAGGGCCCCACAGAGCCCGACAGAGCCCGACAGGGCCCGACAGAGCCCGACAGGGCCCGACAGGGCCCAGTAGAGCCCGATAGAGCCCGACAGAGCCCGACAGAGCCCGACAGGGCCCGACAGGGCCCGACAGGGCCCGACAGAGCCCGACAGGGCCCGACAGGGCCCGACAGGGCCCGACAGAGCCCGACAGGGCCCGACAGAGCCCGACAAGGCCCGACAGGGCACGACAGGGCACGACAGAGCCCGACAGAGCCCGACAGGGCCCGACAGGGCCCGACACAGCCCGACAGGGGCCGACAGAGCCCGACAGGGCCCAGTAGAGCCCGACAGAGCCCGACAGAGCCCGACAGAGCCCAGTAGAGCCCGACAGAGCGCGACAGAGCCCGACAGAGCCCAGTAGAGCCCGAGAGAGCACGACAGGGCCCGACAGGGCCCGACAGGGCCCAGTAGAGCCCGACAGAGCCCGATAGAGCCCAGTAGAGCCCAGTAGAGCCCGACAGGGCCCGACAGGGCCCGACAGGGCCCAGTAGAGCCCGACAGAGCCCGACAGAGCCTGACAGAGCCCGACAGGGCCCGACAGGGCCCGAAAGAGCCCGACAGGGCCCGACAGAGCCCGACAGAGCCCGACAGGGCCCAGTAGAGCCCGACAGAGCCCGAAAGAGCCCAGTAGAGCCCAGTAGAGCCCGACAGGGCCCGACAGGGCCCGACAGGGCCCAGTAGAGCCCGACAGAGCCCGACAGAGCCTGACAGAGCCCGACAGGGCCCGACAGGGCCCGAAAGAGCCCGACAGGGCCCGACAGAGCCCGACAGAGCCCGACAGGGCCCAGTAGAGCCCGACAGAGCCCAACAGAGCCCGACAGAGCCCGACAGAGCCCGACAGAGCCCGACAGGGCCCGACAGGGCCCGACAGAGCCCGACAGGGCCCGACAGGGCCCGACAGAGCCCGACAGAGCCCGACAGGGCCCGACAGGGCCCAGTAGAGCCCGATAGAGCCCGACAGAGCCCGACAGAGCCCGACAGGGCCCGACAGAGCCCGACAGGGCCCGACAGGGCCCGACAGGGCCCGACAGAGCCCGACAGGGCCCGACAGGGCCCGACAGAGCCCGACAGAGCCCGACAGGGCCCGACAGAGCCCGACAAGGCCCGACAGGGCACGACAGGGCACGACAGAGCCCGACAGAGCCCGACAGGGCCCGACAGGGCCCGACAGGGCCCGACAGGGCCCGACAGAGCCCAGTAGAGCCCGACAGAGTCCGACAGAGCCCGACAGAGCCCGACAGGGCCCGACAGGGCCCAGTAGAGCCCGACAGAGCACGACAGGGCCCGACAGAGCCCGACAGGGCACGACAGAGCCCGACAGAGCCCGACAGAGCCCGACAGGGCCCGACAGGGCCCAGTAGAGCCCGACAGAGCCCGACAGAGCCCGACAGAACCCGTCAGAGCCCGACAGAGCCCGACAGAGCCCGACAGAGCCCGAGAGAGTCCGACAGAGCCCGACAGGGCCCAGTAGAGCCCGACAGAGCCCGACAGAGCCCGACAGAGCCCGACAGGGGCCGACAGAGCCCGACAGGGCCCAGTAGAGCCCGACAGAGCCCGACAGAGCCCGACAGAGCCCAGTAGAGCCCGACAGAGCCCGACAGAGCCCGACAGAGCCCAGTAGAGCCCGACAGAGCACTACAGGGCCCGACAGGGCCCGACAGGGCCCAGTAGAGCCCGACAGAGCCCGACAGAGCCCAGTAGAGCCCAGTAGAGCCCGACAGAGCCCGACAGAGCCCGACAGAGCCCGACAGGGCCCGACAGGGCCCGACAGAGCCCGACAGGGCCCGACAGGGCCCAGTAGAGCCCAAAAGAGCCCGATAGAGCCCAGTAGAGCCCAGTAGAGCCCGACAGGGCCCGACAGGGCCCGACAGGGCCCAGTAGAGCCCGACAGGGCCCGACAGGGCCCGACAGGGCCCAGTAGAGCCCGACAGAGCCCGACAGGGCCCGACAGAGCCCGACAGAGCCCAACAGGGCCCAGTAGAGCCCGACAGAGCCCGACAGAGCCCGACAGGGCCCGACAGAGCCCGACAGGGCCCGACAGGGCCCGACAGGGCCCGACAGGGCCCGACAGAGCCCGACGGAGCCCAGTAGAGCCCGACAGAGCCCGACAGAGCCCGACAGAGCCCGACAGGGCCCAGTAGAGACCAGTAGAGCCCGACAGAGCCCAGTAGAGCCCGACAGAGCCCGACAGAGCCCGACAGAGCCCGACAGGGCCCGACAGAGCCCGACAGAGCCCGACAGAGCCCGACAGGGCCCGACAGGGCCCAGTAGAGCCCGACAGAGCCCAGTAGAGGCCGACAGAGCCCGACAGGGCCCGACAGAGCCCGACAGAGCCCAGTAGAGCCCGACAGAGCCCGACAGGGCCCGACAGGGCCCGACAGGGCCCAGTAGAGCCCGACAGAGCCCGACAGAGCCCAGTAGAGCCCAGTAGAGCCCGACAGAGCCCAGTAGAGCCCGACAGAGCCCGACAGAGCCCGACAGAGTCCGACAGAGCCCGACAGCGCCCGACAGGGCCCGACAGGGCCCGACAGAGCCCGACAGGGCCCGAAATAGCCCGACAGAGCCTGACAGAGCCCGACAGGGCCCGACAGAGCCCGACAGAGCCCGACAGGGCCCAGTAGAGCCCGACAGAGCCCGACAGAGCCCGACAGAGCCCGACAGAGCCCAGTAGAGCCCGACAGAGCCCGACAGAGCCCGACAGAGCCCGGCAGAGCCCGACAGGGCCCGACAGAGCCCGACAGGGCCCGACAGGGCCCGACAGGGCCCAGTAGAGCCCGACAGAGCCCGACAGAGCCCGACAGAGCCCAGTAGAGCCCGACAGAGCCCGACAGAGCCCGACAGAGCCCGACAGAGCCCGACAGATCCCGACAGGGCCCGACAGGGCCCGACAGGGCCCAGTAGAGCCCGACAGAGCCCAGTAGAGCCCGACAGAGCCCAGTAGAGTCCGACAGAGCCCGACAGAGCCCGACAGGGCCCAGTAGAGCCCAGCAGAGCCCGACAGAGCCCGACAGAGCCCGACAGAGCCCGACAGGGCCCGACAGAGCCCGACAGAGCCCGACAGAGCCCGACAGGGCCCGACAGGGCCCGACAGAGCCCGACAGGGCCCGACAGGGCCCAGTAGAGCCCGACAGAGCCCGACAGAGCCCAGTAGAGCCCAGTAGAGCCCGACAGGGCCCGACAGGTCCCGACAGGGCCCAGTAGAGCCCGACAGAGCCCGACAGGGCCCGACAGAGCCCGACAGAGCCCGACAGAGCCCGACAGGGCCAGTAGAGCCCGACAGAGCCCGACAGGGCCCGACAGAGCCCGACAGAGCCCGACAGAGCCCGACAGGGCCCGACAGGGCCCGACAGAGCCCGACAGAGCCCAGTAGAGCCCGACAGAGCCCGACAGAGCCCGACAGAGCCCGACAGAGCCCAGTAGAGCCCAGTAGAGCCCGACAGAGCCCAGTAGAGCCCGACAGAGCCCGACAGAGCCCGACAGGGCCCGACAGGGCCCGACAGGGCCCGACAGGGCCCAGTAGAGCCCGACAGAGCCCGACAGAGCCCGACAGAGCCCGACAGAGCCCGACAGGGCCCGACAGGGCCCAGTAGAGCCCGACAGAGCACGACAGGGCCCGACAGAGGCCGACAGGGCACGACAGAGCCCGACAGAGCCCGACAGAGCCCGACAGGGCCCAACAGGGCCCAGTAGAGCCCGACAGAGCCCGACAGAGCCCGACAGAACCCGTCAGAGCCCGACAGAGCCCGACAGAGCCCGACAGAGCCCGACAGAGTCCGACAGGGCCCAGGAGAGCCCGACAGAGCCCGACAGAGCCCGACAGAGCCCGACAGGGGCCGACAGAGCCCGACAGGGCCCAGTAGAGCCCGACAGAGCCCGACAGAGCCCGACAGAGCCCAGTAGAGCCCGACAGAGCCCGACAGAGCCCGACAGAGCCCAGTAGAGCCCGAGAGAGCACGACAGGGCCCGACAGGGCCTGACATGGCCCAGTAGAGCCCGACAGAGCCCGATAGAGCCCAGTAGAGCCCAGTAGAGCCCGACAGGGCCCGACAGGGCCCGACAGGGCCCAGTAGAGCCCGACAGAGCCCGACAGAGCCTGACAGAGCCCGACAGGGCCCGACAGGGCCCGAAAGAGCCCGACAGGGCCCGACAGAGCCCGACAGAGCCCGACAGGGCCCAGTAGAGCCCGACAGAGCCCGACAGAGCCTGACAGAGCCCGACAGGGCCCGACAGGGCCCGAAAGAGCCCGACAGGGCCCGACAGAGCCCGACAGAGCCCGACAGGGCCCAGTAGAGCCCGACAGAGCCCGAAAGAGCCCGATAGAGCCCAGTAGAGCCCAGTAGAGCCCGACAGGGCCCGACAGGGCCCGACAGGGCCCAGTAGAGCCCGACAGAGCCCGACAGAGCCCGACAGAGCCCGACAGGGCCCGACAGGGCCCGAAAGAGCCCGACAGGGCCCGACAGAGCCCGACAGAGCCCGACAGGGCCCAGTAGAGCCCGACAGAGCCCAACAGAGCCCGACAGAGCCCGACAGAGCCCGACAGAGCCCGACAGGGCCCGACAGAGCCCGACAGAGCCCGACAGGGCCCGACAGGGCCCGACAGAGCCCGACAGAGCCCGACAGGGCCCGACAGAGCCCTACAGGGCCCGACAGGGCCCAGTAGAGCCCGATAGAGCCCGACAGAGCCCGACAGAGCCCGACAGGGCCCGACAGAGCCCGACAGGGCCCGACAGGGCCCGACAGGGCCCGACAGAGCCCGACAGGGCCCGACAGGGCCCGACAGAGCCCGACAGAGCCCGACAGGGCCCGACAGCGACCGACAGAGCCCGACAGGGCCCGACAGGGCCCGACAGGGCCCGACAGGGCCCGACAGAGCCCAGTAGAGCCCGACAGAGTCCGACAGAGCCCGACAGAGCCCGACAGGGCCCGACAGGGCCCAGTAGAGCCCGACAGAGCACGACAGGGCCCGACAGAGCCCGACAGGGCCCAGTAGAGCCCGACAGAGCCCGATAGAGCCCAGTAGAGCCCAGTAGAGCCCGACAGGGCCCGACAGGGCCCGACAGGGCCCAGTAGAGCCCGACAGAGCCCGACAGAGCCTGATAGAGCCCGACAGGGCCCGACAGGGCCCGAAAGAGCCCGACAGGGCCCGACAGAGCCCGACAGAGCCCGACAGGGCCCAGTAGAGCCCGACAGAGCCCGAAAGAGCCCGATAGAGCCCAGTAGAGCATAGTAGAGCCCGACAGGGCCCGACAGGGCCCGACAGGGCCCAGTAGAGCCCGACAGAGCCCGACAGAGCCTGACAGAGCCCGACAGGGCCCGACAGGGCCCGAAAGAGCCCGACAGGGCCCGACAGAGCCCGACAGAGCCCGACAGGGCCCAGTAGAGCCCGACAGAGCCCAACAGAGCCCGACAGAGCCCGACAGAGCCCGACAGAGCCCGACAGGGCCCGACAGAGCCCGACAGAGCCCGACAGGGCCCGACAGGGCCCGACAGAGCCCGACAGAGCCCGACAGGGCCCGACAGAGCCCGACAGGGCCCGACAGGGCCCAGTAGAGCCCGATAGAGCCCGACAGAGCCCGACAGAGCCCGACAGGGCCCGACAGGGCCCGACAGGGCCCGACAGAGCCCGACAGGGCCCGACAGGGCCCGACAGAGCCCGACAGAGCCCGACAGGGCCCGACAGAGCCCGACAAGGCCCGACAGGGCACGACAGGGCACGACAGAGCCCGACAGAGCCCGACAGGGCCCGACAGGGCCCGACATGGCCCGACAGGGCCCATCAGAGCCCAGTAGAGCCCGACAGAGTCCGACAGAGCCCGACAGAGCCCGACAGGGCCCGACAGGGCCCAGTAGAGCCCGACAGAGCACGACAGGGCCCGACAGAGCCCGACAGGGCACGACAGAGCCCGACAGAGCCCGACAGAGCCCGACAGGGCCCGACAGGGCCCAGTAGAGCCCGACAGAGCCCGACAGAGCCCGACAGAACCCGTCAGAGCCCGACAGAGCCCGACAGAGCCCGACAGAGCCCGAGAGAGTCCGACAGAGTCCGACAGGGCCCAGTAGAGCCCGACAGAGCCCGACAGAGCCCGACAGAGCCCGACAGGGGCCGACAGAGCCCGACAGGGCCCAGTAGAGCCCGACAGAGCCCGACAGAGCCCGACAGAGCCCAGTAGAGCCCGACAGAGCCCGACAGAGCCCGACAGAGCCCAGTAGAGCCCGACAGAGCACGACAGGGCCCGACAGGGCCCGACAGGGCCCAGTAGAGCCCGACAGAGCCCGACAGAGCCCAGTAGAGCCCAGTAGAGCCCGACAGAGCCCGACAGAGCCCGACAGAGCCCGACAGAGCCCGACAGGGCCCGACAGGGCCCGACAGAGCCCGACAGGGCCCGACAGGGCCCAGTAGAGCCCGAAAGAGCCCGATAGAGCCCGACAGAGCCCGACAGAGCCCGACAGAGCCCGACAGGGCCCGACAGAGCCCGACAGAGCCCGACAGGGCCCGACAGGGCCCAGTAGAGCCCGACAGCGCCCGACAGGGCCCAGTAGAGCCCGACAGAGCCCGACAGGGCCCGACAGAGCCCGACAGGGCCCGACAGGGCCCAGTAGAGCCCGACAGAGCCCGACAGGGCCCGACAGGGCCCAGTAGAGCCCGACAGAGCCCGACAGAGCCTGACAGAGCCCGACAGGGCCCGACAGGGCCCGAAAGAGCCCGACAGGGCCCGACAGAGCCCGACAGAGCCCGACAGGGCCCAGTAGAGCCCAACAGAGCCCGACAGAGCCCGACAGAGCCCGACAGGGCCCAGTAGAGCCCGACAGGGCCCGACAGAGCCCGACAGAGCCCGACAGGGCCCGACAGGGCCCGACAGAGCCCGACAGAGCCCAATAGAGCCCGACAGAGCCCGACAGAGCCCGACAGAGCCTGACAGGGCCCAGTAGAGACCAGTAGAGCCCGACAGAGCCCAGTAGAGCCCGACAGAGCCCGACAGAGCCCGACAGGGCCCGACAGAGCTTGACAGAGCCCGACAGAGCCCGACAGGGCCCGACAGAGCCCGACAGAGCCCGACAGCGCCCGACAGGGCCCAGTAGAGCCCGACAGAGCCCGACAGAGCCCGACAGAGCCCGACAGGGCCCGACAGAGCCCGACAGAGCCCGACAGGGCCCGACAGGGCCCAGTAGAGCCCGACAGCGCCCGACAGGGCCCAGTAGAGCCCGACAGAGCCCGACAGGGCCCGACAGAGCCCGACAGAGCCCGACAGGGCCCGACAGGGCCCAGTAGAGCCCGACAGAGCCCGACAGGGCCCGACAGGGCCCGACAGGGCCCAGTAGAGCCCGACAGGGCCCAGTAGAGCCCGACAGAGCCCGACAGGGCCCAGTAGAGCCCGACAGAGCCCGACAGAGCCCAGTAGAGCCCGACAGAGCCCGACAGAGCCCGACAGGGCCCGACAGAGCCCGACAGGGCCCGACAGGGCCCAGTAGAGCCCGACAGAGCCCGACAGAGCCCGACAGAGCCCAGTAGAGCCCGACAGAGACCGACAGGGCCCGACAGGGCCCGACATAGCCCGACAGAGCCCGACAGGGCCTGACAGGGCCCGACAGAGCCCAGTAGAGCCCGACAGAGCCCGACAGAGCCCGACAGGGCCCGACAGGGCCCGACAGGGCCCAGTAGAGCCCGACAGAGCCCAGTAGAGCCCGACAGAGCCCGACAGAGCCCGACAGGGCCCGACAGAGCCCGACAGAGCCCGACAGGGCCCGACAGAGCCCGACAAGGCCCGACAGGGCACGACAGGGCACGACAGAGCCCGACAGAGCCCGACAGGGCCCTACAGGGCCCGACAGGGCCCGACAGAGCCCAGTAGAGCCCGACAGAGCCCGACAGAGCCCGACAGAGCCCGACAGGGCCCGACAGGGCCCGACAGAGCCCGACAGGGCCCGACAGAGCCCGACAGAGCCCGACAGGGCCCAGTAGAGCCCGACAGAGCCCGACAGAGCCCGACAGAGCCCGACAGAGCCCAGTAGAGCCCGACAGAGCCCGACAGAGCCCGACAGAGCCCAGTAGAGTCCGACAGAGCCCGACAGGGCCCGACAGAGCCCGACAGAGCCCGACGGGGCCCGACAGGGCCCAGTAGAGCCCGACAGAGCCCGACAGAGCCCGACAGAGCCCGACAGAGCCCAGTAGAGCCCGACAGAGCCCGACAGAGCCCGACAGAGCCCAGTAGAGTCCGACAGAGCCCGACAGGGCCCAGTAGAGCCCGAGAGAGCCCGACAGGGCCCAGTAGAGCCCAGTAGAACCCGACAGAGCCCGACAGAGCCCGACAGAGCCCGACAGGGCCCGACAGAGCCCGACAGAGCCCGACAGGGCCCGACAGGGCCCGACAGAGCCCGACAGGGCCCGACAGGGCCCGACAGGGCCCAGTAGAGCCCGACAGAGCCCGACAGAGCCCAGTAGAGCCCAGTAGAGCCCGACAGGGCCCGACAGGGCCCAGTAGAGCCCGACAGAGCCCGACAGGGCCCGACAGAGCCCGACAGAGCCCGACAGGGCCCAGTAGAGCCCGACAGAGCCCGACAGAGCCCGACAGAGCCCGACAGAGCCCGACAGAGCCCGACAGGGCCCGACAGAGCCCGACAGAGCCCGACAGGGCCCGACAGGACCCGACAGAGCCCGACAGAGCCCAGTAGAGCCCGACAGAGCCCGACAGAGCCCGACAGAGCCCGACAGGGCCCAGTAGAGACCAGTAGAGCCCGACAGAGCCCAGTAGAGCCCGACAGAGCCCGACAGAGCCCGACAGGGCCCGACAGAGCCCGACAGGGCCCAGTAGAGCCCGACAGAGCCCGACAGAGCCCGACAGAGCCCAGTAGAGCCCGACAGAGCCCGACAGAGCTCGACAGGGCCCGACAGAGCCCGACAGAGCCCGACAGGGCCCGACAGGGCCCGACAGAGCCCGACAGAGCCCAGTAGAGCCCGACAGAGCCCGACAGGGCCCGACAGGGCCCGACAGGGCCCAGTAGAGCCTGACAGAGCCCGACAGAGCCCAGTAGAGCCCAGTAGAGCCCGACAGAGCCCAGTAGAGCCCGACAGAGCCCGACAAAGCCCGACAGAGTCCGACAGAGCCCGACAGCGCCCGACAGGGCCCGACAGGGCCCGACAGAGGCCGACAGGGCCCGACATAGCCCGACAGAGCCTGACAGAGCCCGACAGGGCCCGACAGAGCCCGACAGAGCCCGACAGGGCCCGACAGAGCCCGGCAGAGCCCGACAGAGCCCGACAGGGCCCAGTAGAGCCCGACAGAGCCCGACAGAGCCCGACAGAGCCCGGCAGAGCCCGACAGAGCCCGACAGAGCCCGGCAGAGCCCGACAGGGCCCGACAGGGCCCGACAGAGCCCGACAGGGCCCGACAGGGCCCGACAGGGCCCAGTAGAGCCCGACAGAGCCCGACAGAGCCCGACAGAGCCCAGTAGAGCCCGACAGAGCCCGACAGAGCCCAGTAGAGTCCGACAGAGCCCGACAGGGCCCGACAGGGCCCGACAGGGCCCAGTAGAGCCCGACAGAGCCCGACAGGGCCCAGTAGAGCCCAGCAGAGCCCGACAGAGCCCGACAGAGCCCGACAGAGCCCGACAGGGCCCGACAGAGCCCGACAGAGCCCGACAGGGCCCGACAGGGCCCGACAGAGCCCGACAGAGCCCGACAGGGCCCGACAGGGCCCAGTAGAGCCCGACAGAGCCCGACAGGGCCCGACAGAGCCCGACAGAGCCCGACAGAGCCCGACAGGGCCCAGTAGAGCCCGACAGAGCCCGAGAGGGCCCGACAGAGCCCGACAGAGCCCGACAGAGCCCGACAGGGCCCGACAGGGCCCGACAGGGCCCGACAGAGCCCAGTAGAGCCCGACAGAGCCCGACAGAGCCCGACAGAGCCCGACAGGGCCCAGTAGAGCCCAGTAGAGCCCGACAGAGCCCAGTAGAGCCCGACAGAGCCCGACAGAGCCCGACAGGGCCCGACAGGGCCCGACAGGGCCCGACAGGGCCCGACAGAGCCCAGTAGAGCCCGACAGAGCCCGACAGAGCCCGACAGAGCCCGACAGGGCCCGACAGGGCCCGACAGGGCCCAGTAGAGCCCGACAGAGCACGACAGGGCCCGACAGAGCCCGACAGGGCACGACAGAGCCCGACAGAGCCCGACAGAGCCCGACAGGGCCCGACAGGGCCCAGTAGAGCCCGACAGAGCCCGACAGAGCCGACAGAACCCGTCAGAGCCCGACAGAGCCCGACAGAGCCCGACAGAGTCCGACAGAGCCCGACAGAGCCCGACAGAGCCCAGTAGAGCCCGACAGAGCCCGACAGAGCCCGGCAGAGCCCGACAGAGCCCGACAGAGCCCGACAGAGCCCGGCAGAGCCCGACAGGGCCCGACAGGGCCCGACAGAGCCCGACAGGGCCCAGTAGAGCCCGACAGAGCCCGACAGGGCCCAGTAGAGCCCGACAGGGCCCGACAGGGCCCAGTAGAGCCCGACAGAGCCCGACAGAGCCCGACAGAGCCCAGTAGAGCCCGACAGAGCCCGACAGAGCCCGACAGAGCCCAGTAGAGTCCGACAGAGCCCGACAGGGCCCAGTAGAGCCCGAGAGAGCCCGACAGGGCCCAGTAGAGCCCAGTAGAGCCCGACAGAGCCCGACAGAGCCCGACAGAGCCCGACAGGGCCCGACAGGGCCCGACAGAGCCCGACAGGGCCCGACAGGGCCCGACAGGGCCCGACAGAGCCCGACAGAGCCCGACAGGGGCCGACAGAGCCCAGTAGAGCCCAGTAGAGCCCGACAGGGCCCGACAGGGCCCGACAGGGCCCAGTAGAGGCCGACAGAGCCCGACAGGGCCCGAGAGAGCCCGACAGAGCCCGACAGAGCCCAGTAGAGCCCGACAGAGCCCGACAGGGCCCGACAGGGCCCGACAGGGCCCAGTAGAGCCCGACAGAGCCCGACAGAGCCCGACAGAGCCCAGTAGAGCCCGACAGAGCCCGACAGAGCCCAGTAGAGTCCGACAGAGCCCGACAGGGCCCGACAGGGCCCGACAGGGCCCAGTAGAGCCCGACAGAGCCCGACAGGGCCCAGTAGAGCCCAGCAGAGCCCGACAGAGCCCGACAGAGCCCGACAGAGCCCGACAGGGCCCGACAGAGCCCGACAGAGCCCGACAGGGCCCGACAGGGCCCGACAGAGCCCGACAGAGCCCGACAGGGCCCAGTAGAGCCCGACAGAGCCCGACAGAGCCCAGTAGAGCCCAGTAGAGCCCGACAGGGCCCGACAGGGCCCGACAGGGCCCAGTAGAGCCCGACAGAGCCCGACAGGGCCCGACAGAGCCCGACAGAGCCCGACAGAGCCCGACAGAGCCCGACAGGGCCCAGTAGAGCCCGACAGAGCCCGAGAGGGCCCGACAGAGCCCGACAGAGCCCGACAGAGCCCGACAGGGCCCGACAGGGCCCGACAGGGCCCGACAGAGCCCAGTAGAGCCCGACAGAGCCCGACAGAGCCCGACAGAGCCCGACAGGGCCCAGTAGAGCCCAGTAGAGCCGACAGAGCCCAGTAGAGCCCGACAGAGCCCGACAGAGCCCGACAGGGCCCGACAGGGCCCGACACGGCCCGACAGGGCCCGACAGAGCCCAGTAGAGCCCGACAGAGCCCGACAGAGCCCGACAGAGCCCGACAGAGCCCGACAGGGCCCGACAGGGCCCAGTAGAGCCCGACAGAGCACGACAGGGCCCGACAGAGCCCGACAGGGCACGACAGAGCCCGACAGAGCCCGACAGGGCCCGACAGGGCCCAGTAGAGCCCGACAGAGCCCGACAGAGCCCGACAGAACCCGTCAGAGCCCGACAGAGCCCGACAGAGCCCGACAGAGTCCGACAGAGCCCGACAGAGCCCGACAGAGCCCAGTAGAGCCCGACAGAGCCCGACAGAGCCCGACAGAGCCCGGCAGAGCACGACAGAGCCCGACAGAGCCCGACAGAGCCCGGCAGAGCCCGACAGGGCCCGACAGGGCCCAGTAGAGCCCGACAGAGCCCGACAGAGCCCAGTAGAGCCCAGTAGAGCCCTACAGAGCCCGACAGGGCCCGACAGGGCCCAGTAGAGCCCGACAGAGCCCGACAGGGCCCGACAGAGCCCGACAGAGCCCGACAGAGCCCGACAGGGCCCAGTAGAGCCCGACAGAGCCCGACAGGGCCCGACAGAGCCCGACAGAGCCCGATAGAGCCCGACAGGGCCCGACAGGGCCCGACAGGGCCCGACAGGGCCCAGTAGACCCCGACAGAGCCCGACAGAGCCCGACAGAGCCCGACAGGGCCCAGTAGAGCCCAGTAGAGCCCGACAGAGCCCAGTAGAGCCCGACAGAGCCCGACAGAGCCCGACAGGGCCCGACAGGGCCCGACAGGGCCCGACAGGGCCCGACAGAGCCCAGTAGAGCCCGACAGAGCCCGACAGAGCCCGACAGAGCCCGACAGGGCCCGACAGGGCCCAGTAGAGCCCGACAGAGCACGACAGGGCCCGACAGAGCCCGACAGGGCACGACAGAGCCCGACAGAGCCCGACAGAGCCCGACAGGGCACGACAGGGCCCAGTAGAGCCCGACAGAGCCCGACAGAGCCCGACAGAAACCGTCAGAGCCCGGCAGAGCCCGACAGAGCCCGACAGAGCCGACAGAGCCCGACAGAGTCCGACAGAGTCCGACAGGCCCAGTAGAGCCCGACAGAGCCCGACAGAGCCCGACAGAGCCCGACAGGGGCCGACAGAGCCCGACAGGGCCCAGTAGAGCCCGACAGAGCCCGACAGAGCCCGACAGAGCCCAGTAGAGCCCGACAGAGCCCGACAGAGCCCGACAGAGCCCGACAGGGCCCGACAGAGCCCGACAGAGCCCGACAGAGCCCGACAGGGCCCGACAGGGCCCGACAGGGCCCGACAGAGCCCGACAGGCCCAGTAGAGCCCGAAAGAGCCCGATAGAGCCCAGTAGAGCCCAGTAGAGCCCGACAGGGCCGACATGGCCCGACAGGGCCCAGTAGAGCCCGACAGAGCCCGACAGAGCCTGACAGAGCCCGACAGGGCTAGACAGGGCCCGAAAGAGCCCGACAGGGCCCGACAGAGCCCGACAGAGCCCGACAGGGCCCAGTAGAGCCCGACAGAGCCCGACAGAGCCCGACAGAGCCCGACAGGGCCCAGTAGAGCCCGACAGAGCCCGAAAGAGCCCGATAGAGCCCAGTAGAGCCCAGTAGAGCCCGACAGGGCCCGACAGGGCCCGACAGGGCCCAGTAGAGCCCCACAGAGCCCGACAGAGCCTGACAGAGCCCGAAAGAGCCCGACAGGCCCGACAGAGCCCGACAGAGCCCGACAGGGCCCAGTAGAGCCCGACAGAGCCCGACAGAGCCCGACAGGGCCCAGTAGAGCCCGACAGGGCCCGACAGAGCCCGACAGAGCCCGACAGGGCCCGACAGGGCCCGACAGAGCCCGACAGGGCCCGACAGGGCCCAGTAGAGGCCCGATAGAGCCCGACAGAGCCCGACAGAGCCCGACAGGGCCCGACAGGGCCCAGTAGAGCCCGACAGAGCACGACAGGGCCGACAGAGCCCGACAGGGCACGACAGAGCCCGACAGAGCCCGACAGGGCCCGACAGGGCCCAGTAGAGCCCGACAGAGCCCGACAGAG
>NW_027017641.1:0-45215 GCF_036013445.1 Caloenas nicobarica
CCTCACGTACATGATGTGCATGCTCACATCTCATCTGTACAATGCAAACATGGACTGCTAACCTACTCATTCCATGTCCCTCTGTGGGTGAGAGGCCAGGGCTGGCAATGGTGGCTGTGAGGGCCAGTCCATGACAATTGTCCTGGGGCAGCTTCCACAGGGTGTCCAGTGCACAGGGGCACAGCCCAGACCCTGCTCTGCTGGTCCTGCAGGTCTCTGGCAGGAGGCCTGGCTGTGAGAGGACACTACTGTGTGCCCAGCCCTGCACACACACACTGTTCAGCTGTACTCTGGTGTTTAATCTGTGGGCCACTTTCTTGGACGTGTTCTTCAGAGAAATTCTGGGAAAAGACCTAAACCTTCAGGCAGTGTCCTCAGGAGGTCAGCTTTCTTCATGGAAGGCTGTTCTGAGGCCAGCTCTGTCACAGCAGTGCCCATTGCCTGTCCCTGCCTGCGCTCACAGGACTGACACACAGCAGGACGGTGACCAGGCTGCCAGAGCACTCAGGCCTTGCACCAACACAAGGGATGAGAAGGAGAGTGTGGGAGCGGAACGAGAACAGCTCTGGAAGGCCAAGCGCTGGTGCTCCCTGGCAGTGCTGCCAGGCTGGACTCTTTTCCCCTCCACCCATGCACGGGAACTGTCCCTGGAGCTCCAAACACAACTTGGTGAAAGGATCTCAGTAAAAAATAGAGGCTGTGAGGCCTTTTAATTTGTTTAAACACAGATACAGCAAAGCTCCTCATTTACGCAGCCCCTCAGTAAACAAAGAAGACAGTGAATTGGAAAGGGGATAACAATATTACCAAGTGAAAAAACACAAGCGGCAACATAAAATACAGAAAATGGGCTGGGCTTGCAACAATTTACACTGTAACTGTTATGCAGAAGATGATGGGCAGTTTACTGCTTCAGAAAATAATCCAGTCATCAGTTTCCACACAGCACCCTTGAGCTCCTGGTTCCTCATGCTGTAGATGAGGGGGTTCACTGCTGGAGGCACCAAAGAGTACAGAACAGACACCACCAGATCCAGTGATGGGGAGGAGATGGAGGGGGGCTTCAGGTGGGCAAATATGACAGTGCTGACAAACAGGGAGACCACGGCCAGGTGAGGGAGGCAGAAAATACTCTGTTGAAAATACTCTGTTGAAAATGTTGAAAATACTCTGTTGAAATGGAAAAGACAAACAAAAATAGCTGTGCAACACATCCTGTGTAGGAGATGGCCCTGGTGTCCCACAGAGAGTTGGCCATGGACTTGGGGACAGTGGTGGAGATGGAGCCCAGGTCGAGGAGGGCGAGGTTGAGCAGGAAGAAGTACATGGGGGTGTGGAGGTGCTGGTCACAGGCTACGGTGGTGATGATGAGGCCGTTGCCCAGGAGGGCAGCCAGGTAGATGCCCAGGAAGAGCCAGAAGTGCAAGAGCTGCAGCTCCCGTGTGCCTGCGAATGGCAGGAGGTGGAACTGGGTGATGGAGCTGCCATTGGACAGTTGCTTTTCCTAAGCGTGGGGCAGTGTGATGAGAAAAAAAAAAAGACAGTGAGAAGCCAGGGAAAAGTCCTCTGACAAAAATCAAACCAACTCCCATAGACCCTCCCCTGCTACACATAGACACCCTTTTCTTTTTCTAGGAGAACTTTCTTCAGCACTGTGGCTGGAGCCCTGCTTGGTGCTGGCCAAATGTGCAACCAAAAGCAGGGCCTCTGCCCATGGTCTCTCGTTAAGTCAGCCCAGCTCTGCTGAAGTGCAGTCAGGGAACGGTGGGGACTGTCCTGGTTCTGCTAACATAGAAGGGCTGCTCTGCTGCACACGGCCAATACATTTTCACTGCCACTATGCAAGGGCAATGCCCTGGACCAGTTCTTCTGTGAAATCCCCAGGATCCTCAAGCTCTCCTGCTCAGACACCTACCTCAGGGAAGCTGGGCTTATTGTCTTTAGTGCCTGTTTAATTTCTGTCTGTTTCATTTTCATTGTGCTGTCCTATGTGCAGATCTTCAGGGCCGTGCTGAGGCTCCCCTCTGAGCAGGGACGGCACAAAGCCTTTTCCACGTGCCTCCCTCACCTGGCTGTGGTCTCCCTGTTTGTCAGCACTGTCATATTTGCCCACCTGAAGCCCCCCTCCATCTCCTCCCCATCACTGGATCTGGTGGTGTCTGTTCTGTACTCTTTGGTGCCTCCAGCAGTGAACCCCCTCATCTACAGCATGAGGAACCAGGAGCTCAAGGGTGCTGTGTGGAAACTGATGACTGGATTATTTTCTGAAGCAGTAAACTGCCCATCATCTTCTGCATAACAGTTACAGTGTAAATTGTTGCAGGCCCAGCCCGTTTTCTGTATTTTATGTTGCCGCTTGTGTTTTTTCACTTGGTAATATTGTTATCCCCTTTCCAATTCACTGTCTTCTTTGTTTACTGAGGGGCTGTGTAAATGAGCAGCTTTGCTGTATCTGTGTTTAAACAAATTAAAAGGCCTCACAGCCTCTATTTTTTACTGAGATCCTTTCACCAAGTTGTGTTTGGAGCTGCAGGGACAGTTCCTGTGCATGGGTGGAGGGGAAAAGAGTCCAGCATGGCAGCCCTGCCAGGGAGCACCAGCGCTTGGCCTTCCAGAGCTGTTCTCGTTCCACTCCCACACTCTCCTTCTCATCCCTTGTGTTGGTGCAAGGCCTGAGTGCTCTGGCAGCCTGGTCACCGTCCTGCTGTGTGTGAGTCCTGTGAACGCAGGCAGGGACAGGCAATGGGCACTGCTGTGACCGAGCTGGCCTCAGAACAGCCTTTCCACGAGAAAGGTGAAAGGCCTAGGTCTTCATTCAAACTTTTTCTCAAGGAAGTTCTGAGAAAGTGGCCTGAAGATCAAAACACCAGGGCACAGCTGAACAGTGTGTGTGTGCAGGGCTGGGCACACAGCAGTGTCCTCTCACAGCCAGGCCTCCTGCCAGAGACCTGCAGGACCAGCAGAGCAGGGTCTGGGCTGTGCCCCTGTGCACTGGACCCCCAATGCAATCTGCCCCAATCATTATGGACCAATCCCTCACAACCTCCATCTCCAGCACTGGCCTCTCACCCCAGCTCAGAGAGGTTCTTTCTCCCTCCATGGAAAGACACTGAATGAGTAGGTCTGAAGTCCATGTTTGCATTGTACAAATGAGATGTGAGAATGGATGTCATGTACATGAGGCGAGATGAACCCAAGTAAGCACAAATGCTGTCCGATATTCCGGGGGTACCATTTTGCACCTGGGACACGGCAACCCTGGCTCTAAAGACAGACTGGGGGATGAGATGCTGGAGAGCAGCTCTGCGGAGAGGGATCTGGGGGTTCTGGTCAATGGCAAGTTGAACATGAGCCACCAGTGTCCCTGGAGCCAAGAGGGACCCGTGTCCTGGTGCATCCAGCACAGCACGGCCAGCCGGGCAGGGAGGGGATTGTCCCGCTCTGCTCTGCGCTGGGGCAGCCTCACCTGGAGCATTCACTGTGTGCAGGGCTGGGGACACAGGATCAAAAGGAGATAAAGCTACTGGAGAGTGTCCAGAAGAGGCTACGAAGTCAGGGAAGGGTTTGGAGGGGACGGCATATGAGGAGCAGCTGAAGTCCCTGGGTTTGTTCAGCCTGGAGGAGACTGAGATCTCTTGGCAGTCTACGTCTTCCTCACAAGAGAAGCTGGAGGGGCAGGAACCGAACTCTTCTCCTTAGTGACCAGTGACAGAACCCGAGGGAATGTCAGGAGGATGTGCCAGGGGAGGGTCAGTTGGACATGAGGAAAAGGTTCTTCACCCAGAGGTGCTGGACACTGGAACAGGCTCCCCAGGGAGGTGTCACGGCCCCAACCTGACAGTGTTCAAGAAGAGACTGGACAACGTCCTCAGACACACAGTGTGAACTGTGGGGTGTCCTGGGCAGGGACAGGAGTTGGAACCGGTGATCCTTGTGTGTCTCTTCCAACTCAGGACATTCTATGATTCTATGATGCCTTCTCTTTGGTATTTTCTTTTTCATTATCATAGGTATAATTTTTATTACTGCATATTTTAATTTCAATTTTTTAAATGTCATTTTTAAATCTTTGGTCTATTCTTTTTAATTCCAATTATTAAACTGTTTTTAACTCAACCCACAAGTGTTCTCACTGTTACCCTTCCGGTTCTCTCCCCCGTCCCGCTGCGGGGAGGGAGCGAGCGGCTGCGTGGGCTCAGTTACCGGCTGGGGTTCAACACGACGGTCCTTTCTCCAGCCCTTGTTCCACCCCATGGGCGTCAGGCTCAGGTCCCACACGATCCAATACGTCCTCACCAACCACCGCTCCCCTGCCCACCCTTTGATGTCACACACACACAGTTGCCCTCAGCCCACGGGCCGCCCTGTGAAACGTCCATAAAATGTCACAACTCCCCGTTGAGCTCATGGAGTCCGTGGCTTTGGGCTCCGTCTGTTCCGTGGCCACTCCGGACAGCACAGGTGTCTGTTCCGTGGGGTCACGGGCACCAAACCCAGCTCGGCTGGGAACCAAGAGGGTCCCCTCGTGTTCAGGGCCCAAAGCGCCACCTGCAGCATCTGCCCGTCCTTTTGAGTGCCCAGAGCCTCCTTCTTGGGGCCCAAATCCTCATGTTCGGGGTCCCAACGTGTCTTTTATCACCCACGGCCTCTGATCAGGGCCCAGTTTCATGTTTGGGTGGAGCTCGTTGCCTGGCAACAACCAGCCGGAAGTCTCTGGGGAGTCAGGGGACCCAGGACAGCCAATGGCATTTGAGGAGGCGGGGCAAGTCATGTGATTGATAGGTAACCAGCCAATCCAGCTTTGAGGCCTGCAGGAAAGGTGGCGAGAGCTGACCGAGCTAGGCAGCGTTCAGGGGCGGGCCGTGCTGGCTGCACCAATCACAGCTGGAGGGAGTGCAGCACCCTGATGATTGACAAGTGGTCTGACCCATCACTTGGTAGGGGGGGAAATGAGAAATCCCAGCCGGCCAATCACAGGAAACATTACCTCAGGGCAGGGTGGGCACTGTGGGGGGAGTGACCCCTAAGGCAGCCAATCAGATCCAGGATCACCTCAGGGGAGGAGACTGACAGCCCTCCCGCCCAATGGCGGCGCAGCCCAGGCTGAGGAGGCGGCGGCTCTGCGGGCGGCCAGGCTGAGCTTTGCCGTGGCGCCCGTGGAGCTGCCCCAAGGCTGAGCAGCCCCCGGCCCAGCCCTGGGGCCCTTTTTCCTGCAACTGGGGCCCTGGGGATGTTGTTGCTGCATCTGGCTCAGGTGTGCGTGGGCTGCTCTGGCCTTGTTCTCCTGGGCGGAGGGAAATGGTACGGAAAAGTCGGCAAAAAGGTTCTTTAACACGGTTTGGAAAGTGGTAAAAGCAGCACTTTTGTTACAGCGCCGGACACTCGCAAGATTGCTCCTCTGATCGAGCGTGTGTGTGATTCGCACTTCTTGCTGTTTCTTACATACACCTCTTGCATATTCATTTGTTTCTCCTGCTTAGTTAGTGCATCAAACATAAATTATTTCCATAACCCCGCCATAACTTTGCTGAAATCCATCCTTGGTACTCGAGAGTCTTCATCAGGGTCTCTGGTGTCCCCGGTTTCTCCCCAGCTGCTGCCCGCCCGGTGTCGGCTTCTTGACCTGATTGCTTGATTGTGCATTTTTTCCCTCTTGCTGTCTTTTTGTCCTTTTTTTTCTTTCCTTTCTGTTCTGTTCCCGGTCCCATCTTTTCTCACCGTATCCCCCTGTCCAGCTGCTGCCCCTTCTTTCCTCTCTCTCTTGCTCTGTTTTTCCTCTCTCCATCTCTCTGTCCCACTGCCCACCACAGTTGTTTATTCCTTCAGTGCTGTCCCGCCCCCTGTTCCTTTGCCCTTTCTCTGTCACTCCATCCCAGTCCCGGTGTATTTTTAATTTGTTTTTTCATCTCAGTCCTGAACCATTACTACATTTTTCTTCTTCCACCCCTTTGTCCTGCTCCCTGCCCCTGTCTTTGTCTCTCCTTCCCTTTGTTCTGCTGCCCATCTCATTTTCCCTTCCTGCTCCAGCTCTCTGTCCTGCTCCCTGCCCCTCTCATTCCCTCTCTGTTTCTCTGCCCTTCTCCCTGTCTGTCCCCCGCTCTGTTTTGCTGTCCTGCTCCCTCTGTAGTTTTTCCACTCTCTCTGTCACTCTCTCCTGCTCCCTGTCACTTTCATTTCTCACTCCATCTCTGTCCTGCAGCCCAAAGCTGCTTTTTGGTCTCCATCTCTGCCCTGCTGCCCAGCCCAGGCCTTTTTACCTCTATCTGTGCCCTGCTGCCTGTCTCTGCTCTTTGTCTTTCCCTTTGTGCTGCGTCCCTGACCCTTTTTCCTCTGTCTGTGTTGCCCTGTCCTGCTCCCTGTCCTTGTGTTTCTCTGACAATCCTTGTCCTTCTCCCTTTCCTTCTCTGTTTGTCTCCCTGTCCCATGTCCCTCTTCATCTCTTTTTTTCTCTTCTATCTTTCTCTCTGTTCCTGCTGATTGTTTCTCCATGTATATCCTGTTCCCTGCCCCTTTTATCCTCTCACTGTCCCTCTGTCCTGCTGCCTGTCCCCATCTTTTCTGTCTTTATTCTTGCCCCGCTGCCTGTGCCATTGCTTCTGGCAATCGACCCCTGTCCAGCTGGCTCTGCCTTTTATTTTTTGTCTCTTCCTCTTTGCTGCTTCTCAGCCCTCCTTTCCTCTTCCTCCAGCTCACTGTGGGTTTTCTCCCTTTGTCAGTCTCTTCATCCCCATCTGACCTTTGCTTTCTTTCTCAGTCCCTATGTTCTGCTCTCTCTCCTTCCTTTTCTCCATCTGTACATCCCCCTCCCTGTCCCTGTCTTTCTCTACCCAACTTTCCTTCTTCTCCTTCCCATCCCCTTGTCCCTCTGTCCTGCTCCTCCACCCTCCTCTTTCTTCCTCCCTGTCTCATTGTGGCTCCTCGTCCCTATTTGTCTTGATCTCTCCATCTCTCCAGCCTTTTCCCTGTGTGTTTCTTTCTCTCTGGGCTCCTCTATCTTCTCTCTTGTCTGATTTGTCTCTTTCTAGTCCCCTGTCCTTCTCCCTGGCAGCTTCAACTGAATGACCAGGTGTCGCTGTGCTCTGGTATTTGCTGAGCACTGCCCTGGGGAAGATCTGTGTCTGTAGGGCTGGGGATCATTTAGGAGCTGGTCTCCTCCTGCAGACGGCAGAGCCGGGTGTAGTTGTGGCAGAGGTTGTTCTCAGCTGCTGCTCTGTGCAGCTTGGGGAAGAGCCGGCTGGGGACCTTCTTTTGAAGGAAGGTTTCTTGTTCTGCGCTCACTGCTCCTCGGGACCCTGCACAGGAGCCGTGTCGGGGTCTGCAGGGACTGGTGGGACCTGCTGTGATTCCTTGTGAATGTGAACTGAACTTGTCCTGATGTCCTCCAATGAAACCAGACTGACTGTGGATGTTTTTCTTACCAGCTCCAGTGTCAACCTGTGTGCTCGGCGCTAAACAACAAGAGACCTTGTGCTGTTTTCCAGATGTCAGTGGCTGCAAATCAGCTGAGAACATCATTGCCTTAGGTAACGGGGCAGGTGGTCTGTGATCAGGGCTGTGGACTTGCATGGCGCTGCTTTCATGAATGTTTTCTGGTCGTGCCACTTCAAAGCCCTTCCATTTCCTGGAAATTTTAAGATGACATTTCTTATTCTGAGGTTCAGACTGGAGTTGGACTTAATGTTGAGTGGCTGATATAATGGGCTCCATCAAATAAGAACAAGAACCTTGCTTTTTTGTGTTTTTTTTTTTTTTCTCACACCATCTGAACTTCAGTAAGCAAGAGGAAGAGTGGTTGACAGAGTCTGTTTTCTGAGAGTAACATGTTCCTGTACCTTTCCAATCTTTCTATGGTGCAGGATTTCTGCCCTTGCAGAGAGGACTGCAAAACCCGCTGCTATCTGGTTGGACTTTGCCTCCCAACGCGGCGCAGCCTCTTCCATTGTGACATCACCCACTGCCGTTGATGTCACAAAGCAGCATCAGCGCTGAGGTCAGCACAGCAGGGTATAAAAGCAGGGGTCTCCCTGCGCCTTTGTCACTCTCGATCTTGAAGGAACAGAGATCGCAGAGTTTTTGGCTCACTTGTGAGCGAGTCAGATGCTTGTTACCTGCACCTCAGCAGGTACCACGAGACAGACGGAAAAGGTTCAAAGTCTGAACGGGTATGTTTTAAAAATCCTCCTCCCCTTTCCCAGGTGTGTTTTCAACCTCACCAGCTGGTGTGGGTGGAGGGTGGACAGGAGAGGAACACGAGGGCAGCCTGAGAGCTCACTCTGGAGCTGGTGGAAGGCAGCAGCCGCCTTTCAGTCTCTTCATGACCACAGGGGCAAGGCCCAGAAAGCCTTTGATCTCTGCAGAATGAGGGACAGGTCTATTTTGGATTGCATGGAGGGAGTCCCAAGCAGTGGCCCCGATACAGCCTGCCATAGGGGCACAGGCTGAACCTTCTCTTGAGAGGGTGGAGAACAGGATCAGCACAAGTCCCCATCAGGTGGTGGGCAGGAGAAACAGCGTTCATCATGTGCCTTCCATTTCCAAAGAATACCTGTCCAGCCCCACAGACGGGAAGTGTGGCCACAGCTCTTGTTGCAACTCCTGCTCTTAGTCCAGAGTCAATCTTGAGCCCTTTGTCCCTAACGAAACAATCGCTGCCATGACAAATCCCCACTGGTGCAGCTGGTGACAACCCCAGCAGTGACTCGAGCTGGTGCAGGACCAAGCCAACGCACACGCCAGGAACGCCAGGCTCAAGGGCTGCAGTCCCTGCTGCTGCTCTCCAGTCTGCTGCTGATCTGCACGGGAACCGCCAGCTTCACCAGCCTTTTCCTCCTTGTTGCTCTGCAGGAAGATGAAGGCACTGAAGGCAACAATCCTGGTGCTGCTTCTCGGCCTGTTCTCTCTCGGTGAGTCTCTGCAGAGCTCCAACCTGAGGATGGTGCTTTAGGATGTACTTGGGGCTACATCCTGCCCTGGTCCGCTTCCCCCGCTGTGACCAGAGGAGCTCAGCTGAGAGCAGAAAGTCCCCGACAGAGCTGTGCCAGTCCCTGCTCCAGCGGGACGGGTGTGGGGGTGAGGAAGGGGTGACTTGCCATCCCCAGGAGGGCTAAGCCAGTTCTCTTCAGCCGAGGGAGAGGCCGTGGCTGAGCTTTCCTGCCCCAGGGGGATGAAAATCTTCTGCAGGACCGGGAGCACAGTCCAAGGCAGGGAACGTCCATCTCTTGCGGAGCCCATATGCCATGATGGCCACTGTCAAAGACAATAAGAGGAGAGACAACAATGGCACTGGGGATAGACACAGAAAGGGGAGAGGGCAGCCCGAGGCACAACCCAGCCTTAGACCAAGTTCTAAGCTCTGGTGTGCGTCTGACAGGTGTTTTCCATGTGGGACGACTCGGCACCTTATTGCTCTGGAGCACTGCAGCGGAATTAGGACACCTGAGTGAAACCCAATCCCTGCCAGACCAGCTCGGAAAGCTCCAGGAACAGCTTTATAGTCTGCGCTGGAGCGCAAAGGATGTGGCTGAGCGGGCTCTCCATGAAGGCATGAAGCAGGGAAGGCTCCCAGGCTTTACCGGACGGGTAAGGGCACAAGGCAGAAGGATCTACTCAGGGGTTTTATCCTCCCTCCGGCACGTATCCTACTCCATTCCCTGTCACAGCCAACAGGCTGGTGCTGCTGGAACAAGTGCTGTCATGGCCACGCTTCCTTGTCTGTCCATGCTGCCTGGCCTGGGGCCTCTCCACGGGAAAAGCCCCTTCCCGCAGCTCCAGCATTCAGAGCACTGGAGTGAGCAGCCCCCGCTTTCTGATCCCGTCAAGCACAGCAGAGCAAACCTGGGAGGCTTCCAGGCAATTTGGCTGTTCCTTCCATCTGATATGGGCCTTGTCCCCATTCACCTTGCCTGGTCTTGCAGGGGAGCTGCTTGCCCCCTTCCTTTTCCTTCCAACAGGCGCTCTCCTTTGTGTTCCTTCCCCAGGCGGTTCAGGAGATCATCAATGAAGCCCTGGAGAAGCTGGAAGAAATGCAGGTCCCGATGCCTGATTACGCCCTAAAATCAGCAGGTACCATGACACTGTACAAACAAACCAGTTCCAAAGCGCTTCCTGTCCAGATTGACAAGATGGCCATTGGAACGTGCCCAGGGGTAGGAGAGAAAGGGCAAGAAGTCAAGGGTCACCTTGTGCCCTACAAGTGCCCCCACTGACAGAGTCTGTAATGGGCCAGACCCCATGGGAAGCACAGAAAGCCTGATTCACGTTCTTGTCTTTTTCCACGGCCCATGACTCCCTGCTGTGTGTTCTAGAGGGGTCATTCCAGTTAGAAAGAGAGGAACCCACTGTAGGACATGGATGACAACTGAGAAGCTTTTTCAAGTCAACAGTGCAATGTTGCTCCCAACACTGCCTGATGATTCTGCTCATGTTTTAATTTCCAGGGGCTGCTGTCATTCATTCAAGGACTTCTCCATCTCTCCGGAATGACAAAGCCAAAGTCTTCCTGTACTCCATGCCGGTGATGGATTATATGAGGTCCCCTGAGCTTGTTCTTGAGGTAGGAGCACCAAGACGCAGTAAAACAGAGGTCAGAGAATGACCCACACACACTGCTCAGAGTTGCCTTTCCCCCCGTCTTTGCTCCTCGAAGCTTCTTCTCCTGCCTCCTTCTCGCATGGACCTGCTCTCCTCCTGTGTCTCCCTGCTGAGTATTTCCTGTCCCAGAGTGCCCCAGGTTCTCGGTGGGAGCTTCTACCAGGCCAGGCTGCTCCTGCAATCTGTGTCTGCCCAGTCGCTGTGCAAACTGTCAGCACGGCACAGAAGGAGAATGGCAGAGGTGCCTGCAGAGCTCTGGGAGAGGGCCAGGGCAACCTTCTCCATGTCAATGTAGTTTCTTCTTCTTTGTTCAGCCAGAAAATCATCCTGGAAGCTGCTGGCCCTTCCCAGGAAGTCAAGGACAGGTCTTCATCAAGCTGTCTGAGCCAGTGATTCCCAGAGCCGTCAGCATGGACCATGTGTCGGGGACAGCGTTCCATGGAGAAAGTATCTCCGGAGCTCCAAAGGACTTTGCTGTCTACGTAAGTGATTTCTCTGGAGTGGGGGGCAGGGGGTTGCACAGCATTTCTAAGCAGGGGCTGAAGGTGGTTCTGAGAGTGGAGTGGCCTGAAGGTTCCTCCTGGCTCTCAGAACAAACAGGCTCCTTGGAGTCGCTCCCTTCCCATTGTATTCCTCTTTTATTCAATGGACCACTCGAAAGGAAGCTTCTGGGGCAAGAGGCTACTCCAGGAGCCATAGGGAAAAGGAGCTGGACAGTGCATGGTCCTAGACCTTGTTGGCTTCCAATGCCAGTGGCATTTGTGATCCTCAGGTTACCTCCCTCTCACTGGGAGCGTCTGCTCCTTTTCTGACCGGCAGCTTGGACTCGTTGAGTAGGCAAGTGTGCCGTGCTGCCCACCTGCAGCTTCTCATCTTTTCCTTGTGCTCATGGTCCTTGGACTACGTAGCTGAAATAAGCCTGTGCCTCATCGACTGAAGTTCAGTCTTGCCATGGTGCACCAGACGCTCTTGTTTTCTCCACCCCTGTCCTTCTGTAGGGCTTCAAGGAAGAACACGACGAGCAGGGAACATTCCTGGGACAGTTCACCTTCCTGGCAGCACTGAATCCCAGTCAGACCTTCCAGCTGAAGGTATGGGGACAAAGAGGGGGGAGAACTGTAGGAGAGGAGGCGAAATGCGGCTGGATGGGGAGAGGCTTCCCTGCCAAAGGGCTACAGGCAGCCCTGTCCTTGAACGTGTGCCACGCTGGCCTTTCTTCTGATTTAACTTCCTGGTGGCACATGGCTGGACTGCCGCTCTTCTTCTCTTTCATTTTGGGTTTAAACTTCAGCACTTAGAAGCGCCACAGTTGAAACTAGAATCAGCTTGACTGTCTGGACCCCAAGTGCACACAAGAGGCCACATCCCGTAGGATGCACGACTGCTGCTCTGCCAGTTAAAGACCAGAAATACTGGGCTTCCTGAGGATTCTGTTGGTGCTGGCAGTGAGCAGTGACAGGGAGGCCATTCTGTTTCCTTGGCTTCCTAGAGAAGGCAATGAGCTGTTTTCCTGACACCACCACTGGGTCTTCTGACTGTGGAAGCCTGTGCCCCAAAGCAGGCGAGAACTTTCCAGCGTATTTGCTGAGGCATCTGGGTGCTGCTTCTTCCTTTACTAGTTCTCATGGCCCAACGAGGTAGAGCAGGACAAGGACATCTTGCCCACGACAGGTCCAAAGCCCTCGCGGGGCAGCTGGAAGGAAGCTGTTGAACGAGGCCGTCGCTGCGGCACTTCTGTCAGTGGTCACGTACCAGAGAGGAAAAGGCGACTCATTTCTTCTTGTCGTTTCAGAACGAGCTCCCTGGGGTTGTGAATTACATCCAGCTGCAAGTGCTGAGCAACTGGGGCCACCCAGACCACACCTGCCTGTATCGGTTCAGGGTGCACGGTGATCTGCCCAAAGACGGGGGAGTGGTGCCGGTTTCATCTACCAATAAATTCCATTAATGTTCACCAAGTCGAGTACCAGTCTGCTTTGCCTGTGATGCTGACTGGTCCTCCCTGAGCTAACTGCAGCTCCCCATCTTTCTCTGAACCCATCAGCTTATGGGAGACTTCAGGAGTCCACAGCAAGATTTTCCTTATTAGGGAAAACAGGAAAACTCAGTCACAAATCTGCAGAAAGCCTGACATCCACATGCTTGCTGCCTCCACAGGAACATCAGCAAGGCCCTGCCTGTACACCAAAGATTAAATTAATGGAGAGTTTTCCTGTGCAGGAAGCAACTAAGGATCAATGGAACCATCCGTTGTTACCTGTTTTCACAAGAGGCAGATGCTGCTTCAGTGTCCATCTTTCAGTGTGTTGCCAATGTGAAAATGGAAGTGTGTTTTTTTCTAAGAAGGAAACCTTAACTGGAAAGTTGGTTCATGCCTCATTTGCCTCCCTGTGCCTATAATCGAATTAATAGCTCAGGAACCGTTACAGAGTGATTAGCAAAGCAAACTCAGGACACTTCAGAGATCACATAACCACACGAGTCTGTCTTTCCTTTTGACCCCGAGTTCCCCAACCCCAAGGCAGGAGCAGGCAGGGCAGTCGTTTCCTCGAGTCACACCAGGGAGGAGAGAGCAGCAACAGCGCTTGGCACCCAGGGCTGGCAACAGCAATTTGTGCTCTGAGCTGGGGCTTAGTCCATGTGCAAGCCCAGCACTGATCCAGATACCAAACTGAGGGTGTCAGTTCATCCCCGCTGCCACACACACGCTGAGCCTTCTCCCATCGCCTCCTCCCGATGAGCTGTTTTCCAGCCCCTTCCACCTCAGCCCAGCTCAGACACCTGCACTCTGGCCCAGGGCTGACTGGGGCTGGTGACCCTCGGGGCAGCAGCAGGAACTGCTCTGACCCTGGTTGTGGGGCTGTCCCTGGGCTGAGCCCTCGGGCCCAGGGCTGCTGAACTGGGCCATGGTGGGGCCCAGGGGTGCTGAGGTCGACAGGTCCCCCCAGCCTGTCTGTGCTGGAGACACCTGCTCCTGCAGCAGCCCTGGTCCTGGACCTGAACCTGCTCCATCCTCATCCAGAAGTACACGTTTGTTTGGCATTTTCTTAAAACTGAAGATCATTCAGGTAGAGGCAGAGCCTGTTCAGCAGTTTGAGTAGTTTGGGGACAGAGGCCAGTTGGGGGCCAGGGCCCTCAGGGGTGGGGGCTGTTTCTGCCCCGTGCCCTTGGCCTGGCGCTCACAGCTGGGAAGGGACTTTCCAAAATCCTGCTGGGAGGAGCCAGATGTGCCCACCCCCGGCACAGCCTCAGGGTCTGCTGCCGACCTGCCTTCAGATCATCTCTCCATAGAATCATAGGATCGCTTTGGTTGGAAGAGACCATCAGGTTCATGGAGTCCAAACATAACCCAACTCTAGTACTAACCCATGTCCCTAATGACCTCCAGTCTAAACCTCCCCTGGCACAACTTGAGGCCGTTTCCTCTTGTCCTCTCACTTGCTCCTTGGGAGAAGAGACCAACACCCTCCATGCTCCAACCTCCTTTCAGGCAGTTGTAGACAGTGATCAGGTCTCCCCTCAGCCTCCTGTTCTCCAGGCTGAACCCACCACTTCCCTCAGCCGCTCCTCATCACACTTGTGCTCCGGCCCATCAGCAGCTTTGTCGCCTCCTCTGCACTCTCTCTAGTGCCTCAATGTCCTTCTTCTGATGAGGGGCCCAAAACTGAACACAGGATTCAAGCTGCGGCCTCACCAGCGCCGAGCACAGTGGCAACAATAAAGTGTGGCTGATGTTCTCTCTTGACCACACTCCCTTCCCCACTAAGGAAAGGGAAAAGGGGGAAAAGGGAGAAAGACTTACAATTTGGATAGATTTATAAAACAAAACAAGACAAAAATTAAAACTTTCCTCGTAATACTAATAATGAGACAAATAAGGCAAAATATACAAAACCTATATTGTATTGCCCAGAGTAGCCAAAATGCTGCCACAGGGGCTGGTGTCACAGCAGAGGCTGCAGCGAAGACGTCAGGAAGTCCTGGACTGGACTCGGCAGTGCACAGGAACTGGATTCAGGGATGCAAGGACTGGAACCAGGATCAGGGTTGCAGGCAGGACAACGGGCAGGCTCCTCTTGAGATGCCAGCCATGGACCAAGAGCCTGAGACCCTTGTGATCTCCCAGCATTAAACTGTGCATGACGTGGATGGCATGGAACAACTCAGTTTTCAATTGGCGTCACTCGTTCTGTCCACCCCTCCCTGCAAGTACAACCCCCTCACTTATGGGACATAAGAGATTCACCAGCGATGTTGGCTGCTATAGCAATAAGATCTAGTCCTAGGCCTTTTCTGCATACCAGCCCTACTGTTAGCTCAGTAAAACTGTCAATATTGGCCGTTGTCGGCTCTGGAGCAGACTGTGTTTGAAAAACATGCATCCAACTGCAGAAATATGCAGTTACTTAGAAGAGCTTAAGCTGAAAGGAAAATTCACCAAAAGAGAATTAGTCTTGTTTTAACGAAAAGCAGGACAGCCCCCATCACAGTCTGCACCTTCCTCAGAGAGGCAGCAGAGGTGAGGGCCCGATGTCCTGTCTCGGCTGACCAGTGAGAACAGGACAGGTGGAAATGGAATGAGGCTGCATCAGGGGGTGTTCAGACTGGACATTAGGAGGAAGTTCTTCACTGGAGGGTGGTCGGTCACTGGAACAGGCTCCCCAGGGAAGTGGTCACGGCTCCCGGCCTGTCAGAGGTCAAGGAGTGTCTGGACGATGCTCTTTGTCTTGTGGTTTAGTGTTATGTGGTTGTGCGAGCAGCGGGGAGCTGGACTCATTGATCCTTACGGGGATCTTCTACCTCGAGATATTCTATGATTCTGTGATGTTCAAGCTCAAGAATAGTCCATCCCAGACCCATTTGTGTGTGTGTGTTTGTCTCTTTCTGAGCTAACTGGGGAGATGAGGAGATCTCTGGGAGGGATCTAAACCTTACATGTGTCATATGGATGAATATTTTCCACTAACACAGTCAAGAGTACAGAGAGACATGGTGGGGTTGGGGAGGTGAGGAGCAGGTTCTCCATACAGTGATGGACCCCAGGCAGACTGCTGCTCCTTCCTGTCCACACCTCCTCAGGGGACACTCTGCATCAGTATCAATGGGAGAATTCTCCTATCACTTCTTCTAAGTGCTCTTTCTGTACCTTCCTCCTTCACTCCACCCTTGAAACTTACCTAATTAAGTGTACAAGTGTTGAAAACCAGATGTACATGATGGAAGTGACAGGGCTCTATCAGTCTTGCGTGATAACTGCCAGTCCCAGGCAGATACCTCAGGTACACCGAGGGCTCTGGAGGTTTGCACTGGGGGCTTATGGTCAGACCATGGAGCTCTGCCTGAAAACATGAGAACTGCTCTCAGTTCTTTTAAAAAAACAAACAAACAAACAATACAAAACCACAACTCACTCATCAGCTAAAATGATTCAATGTTTTAAATAAAATGTCCATGAACTTCTGTCCTGCCAAAATATGGATTTTTACAATATGTATGAATTGCAGGAGAAGAAATATTGTAGTTACCCTGTGCTTGTATTTCCAGAACTCTGCCTATGATACTGTGTATTTAATCCCCCTGAACATCCAGGTGTTTCTACCTGTCCTTATTCAACCCACCATGTCTGCAGTCATCTCTTCAGAAGCCTGTCTGGACATTTGCACTTTCCATTGCTCCCCAGAGGTTCTTGCTCCTCTCACTCTTTGCTCATTCAGAGCCTGTCACCTTTCTCTGCTTTGAGCTTCAGGCAGGTAAAGCTGAATTGTCTTTCAGCTGTCACTCTCATACTCCCTGTAGGCAACTCTTCAATTGTGGCGATGGACCTCACTGGAAGTGGCTGAAACTAACGACAGAGTATATTTTATTGTTCATTATGTTGTGTTTTCTTTCTCATTATCTTTTTTGCTTTTGCCAATTAAAAAAGCCTCTTTGTGCCTATTTAAATCCAGATCTCTAAGGAAAGCATGAAGTAATTCATGCAGAGAAGCTGTAACAATCAGGTGCAAACTTGAGTGGAGAATCTGATGTAAAGAAAAGTGATGTAACTCCCAGGGGGCCAATGAGTGAAACAGAGAGGTTAGAAAGGTGAGAAGCAAGGATGTCCATCCCGTGTCTGGCCTCAAGGGACTGCTTTTCCCACCTGTCCAACTTCCTCAGGAGACACTCTGCACCAGTATCCATGGGAGAATTCTTCTCTCACTTCTCCCTAGTACTCATTCAAAATGTCCTCTTTACCCGCCCCCCTGAAACCTCTCTAATGAGCTCTACAATTCTTCAATACTTGAAGAAAATGATGGAAGAGACACGGCTTGTGAGGGCTTGGAGAATTTTAGTGAGCCCATGGAGTACATGAGGCTCATGAAGCTCAGTTACTGAGAAGAGACTCAACAAAGCTCTCAAGAAGCCAAAGGCAAAAGCAAACCCCAAAGTTCCTTGAAGTATTAATGGGCCCCACTGAGGGCTGTTCCTGACAAAGCCTCCCCAGAGACTCGTTAGAGCAGATAATTGGAGGCTGTGATGACAGGTAGGCCAAGGCCCTGTGCAGGTGGCTCTGATGCTCAGAAACCCCTTGGTTTGCTTTCTGAAGCAGAAAGGAGAAGCCCTGACCTCCAGGCAATGGGAAGGGGGATCCTGTCCTTCACACACGGCTCAGGGCTCTTGCTGGGACCGTGGGATGTGGGTGTGCAAGGCCGAGGGAAGGACAACACTGGTACAACAACTTCCAGCTTCCCCATGGGGCTGCAAGGAGACAACGAGGCCCCAGTGCCATGGGGAGAACATGTCTTCTCCTTGGACTCAGTGGCAGAGACAACTGCCATGGCCAAGGTGACAGAGACCTCGGTTCTGCTGGTGCCTTCCAGCCTTGCCAGCACCCTTTGCCATCTCCACCTCAGGCTGTTCTACATGGTCCCACACCTGCCCCTCTTTTCCCGCAGGCAGTAGACACGCATCTCCCTTCCCCATCTGCTCTCACCCCAGCATTTCTGTCCCTTCACTGATGTGTCTGCACCCTCACTGGCTGTTCTTTGGAACACAAACCATGGGCTGATCCAGCTCCCTCTGGGTGACCTCTTGCACCACGGCACTGCCCTTCCAGTGACATTTCTTCCTCCTGATAACCAGTATCCACTTCCCAATCTGTACTTGGTGGGTTTTTTTTCACTGCTCCTTTTTCCCACTACTTGAGAAATCTTTACCACCTTCAGAAACTGCCCATCAAGCAGGGAACCCAACCTGTTAGTCTTCTTGTGGTCTTGCACTTGACCAGAGAGAAGTCACCTCACCATGATCTTCTAAATCCCAGCACTGCTGCTGGCCTTTCAGCTTCTCTGATGGACACGACCATGTCCCTGCTGCTGTCCCTTCATGAACTCAGGCGGGATGGACATGACAGCCCGTCTCCAAGGCCTCTTCCTGGGTAGGGCCTGTGGCTACTTAGGCTGAGGTTCTTTCCCAGCCATGTCCCTGCTGCTGGGCTGTCACCTCCAGAGACAGAAATGACCCCACAGTCCCCTTCACAGCCACGCGCTTCTGACTGGATTATGAGCGTCTGAGACCCAACTGACCTTCAAAATACCACACCCATCCATCCCCCTCCTTAGCCCCCAGGACCTGACCAAGACCGAAGCGTGTTCTACACAGTCCTGCACCTGCCCCTCTTTCCCTGCAGGCTGTAGACACCCATCTCGCTTCCTTGCCTTGCTTGAAGAGAGCCCTGTCTCACTCATCTTGTCTCACTGAACTGCTCAAGGCCGGGTGAACCGGTGGAGGTTGTTCAAGGCCTCCACCCACCTTGGCATCACCCTCAAAAGAGCTAAAATCGCATTCTACAGGAGGACGTGTCCAATGCCCTTCCCAGGGACAGAGGCAGGCTGACTAACCTGCAATTCTCCCAATGCCTGTTCTTGCCTTTCTTGAACATGGCTTTGATGTCTGCCTTTTCCTAAGACCCCAGAACCTTTCTAATTACCCTGATTCTTATGAGAGCACAATCCAGAATCACGGGCAAGGGTGACGTAGCAGACAGCAGCACTTGCAATGAGCTTGTCCAAGGCAGCTGAGATCAGTCTCACTGGGCCTGTGTTGTTGGTTCCTGGAGTCACACACAGAAATGTCAGGGTTCTGTCAGGTGTCCGCATCTGAGCTGGCCTCATGGACTCCTTATGCACCCAGGGATGCTCACAGACAGAGTCTGTCCCTTTCACACACAGAGGCATGAGTCACAGTGTCTCTCTGGCCTCCTGTTGCCACTCCCAAGGGACGGGAGACACCTCAGCCCTGTGGTGTGTCCCCCTGCTCTGCACTCATCTGAGATGTCCCACATCATGAGGAATGGACACGGGGACCTCAGTTAAAGGAAGCACATCCCAGGGCTGCATTCCGGTGATTTCCCATGGGGTGTTCCTCCCAATATGAAGTGACCTCAAGGCCTTCTTTGTGCCACAGGCCTTCATGGAACCCCAAGGAATAGTCGATGGTGTTTGTGCTCACTCGCGTTCATGTCACCTCACGTACATGATGTGCATGCTCACATCTCATCTGTACAATGCAAACATGGACTGCTAACCTACTCATTCCATGTCCCTCTGTGGGTGAGAGGCCAGGGCTGGCAATGGTGGCTGTGAGGGCCAGTCCATGACAATTGTCCTGGGGCAGCTTCCACAGGGTGTCCAGTGCACAGGGGCACAGCCCAGACCCTGCTCTGCTGGTCCTGCAGGTCTCTGGCAGGAGGCCTGGCTGTGAGAGGACAGTACTGTGTGCCCAGCCCTGCACACACACACTGTTCAGCTGTACTCTGGTGTTTAATCTGTGGGCCACTTTCTTGGACGTGTTCTTCAGAGAAATTCTGGGAAAAGACCTAAACCTTCAGGCAGTGTCCTCAGGAGGTCAGCTTTCTTCATGGAAGGCTGTTCTGAGGCCAGCTCTGTCACAGCAGTGCCCATTGCCTGTCCCTGCCTGCGCTCACAGGACTGACACACAGCAGGACGGTGACCAGGCTGCCAGAGCACTCAGGCCTTGCACCAACACAAGGGATGAGAAGGAGAGTGTGGGAGCGGAACGAGAACAGCTCTGGAAGGCCAAGCGCTGGTGCTCCCTGGCAGTGCTGCCAGGCTGGACTCTTTTCCCCTCCACCCATGCACGGGAACTGTCCCTGGAGCTCCAAACACAACTTGGTGAAAGGATCTCAGTAAAAAATAGAGGCTGTGAGGCCTTTTAATTTGTTTAAACACAGATACAGCAAAGCTCCTCATTTACGCAGCCCCTCAGTAAACAAAGAAGACAGTGAATTGGAAAGGGGATAACAATATTACCAAGTGAAAAAACACAAGCGGCAACATAAAATACAGAAAATGGGCTGGGCTTGCAACAATTTACACTGTAACTGTTATGCAGAAGATGATGGGCAGTTTACTGCTTCAGAAAATAATCCAGTCATCAGTTTCCACACAGCACCCTTGAGCTCCTGGTTCCTCATGCTGTAGATGAGGGGGTTCACTGCTGGAGGCACCAAAGAGTACAGAACAGACACCACCAGATCCAGTGATGGGGAGGAGATGGAGGGGGGCTTCAGGTGGGCAAATATGACAGTGCTGACAAACAGGGAGACCACGGCCAGGTGAGGGAGGCAGAAAATACTCTGTTGAAAATACTCTGTTGAAAATGTTGAAAATACTCTGTTGAAATGGAAAAGACAAACAAAAATAGCTGTGCAACACATCCTGTGTAGGAGATGGCCCTGGTGTCCCACAGAGAGTTGGCCATGGACTTGGGGACAGTGGTGGAGATGGAGCCCAGGTCGAGGAGGGCGAGGTTGAGCAGGAAGAAGTACATGGGGGTGTGGAGGTGCTGGTCACAGGCTACGGTGGTGATGATGAGGCCGTTGCCCAGGAGGGCAGCCAGGTAGATGCCCAGGAAGAGCCAGAAGTGCAAGAGCTGCAGCTCCCGTGTGCCTGCGAATGGCAGGAGGTGGAACTGGGTGATGGAGCTGCCATTGGACAGTTGCTTTTCCTAAGCGTGGGGCAGTGTGATGAGAAAAAAAAAAAGACAGTGAGAAGCCAGGGAAAAGTCCTCTGACAAAAATCAAACCAACTCCCATAGACCCTCCCCTGCTACACATAGACACCCTTTTCTTTTTCTAGGAGAACTTTCTTCAGCACTGTGGCTGGAGCCCTGCTTGGTGCTGGCCAAATGTGCAACCAAAAGCAGGGCCTCTGCCCATGGTCTCTCGTTAAGTCAGCCCAGCTCTGCTGAAGTGCAGTCAGGGAACGGTGGGGACTGTCCTGGTTCTGCTAACATAGAAGGGCTGCTCTGCTGCACACGGCCAATACATTTTCACTGCCACTATGCAAGGGCAATGCCCTGGACCAGTTCTTCTGTGAAATCCCCAGGATCCTCAAGCTCTCCTGCTCAGACACCTACCTCAGGGAAGCTGGGCTTATTGTCTTTAGTGCCTGTTTAATTTCTGTCTGTTTCATTTTCATTGTGCTGTCCTATGTGCAGATCTTCAGGGCCGTGCTGAGGCTCCCCTCTGAGCAGGGACGGCACAAAGCCTTTTCCACGTGCCTCCCTCACCTGGCCGTGGTCTCCCTGTTTGTCAGCACTGTCATATTTGCCCACCTGAAGCCCCCCTCCATCTCCTCCCCATCACTGGATCTGGTGGTGTCTGTTCTGTACTCTTTGGTGCCTCCAGCAGTGAACCCCCTCATCTACAGCATGAGGAACCAGGAGCTCAAGGGTGCTGTGTGGAAACTGATGACTGGATTATTTTCTGAAGCAGTAAACTGCCCATCATCTTCTGCATAACAGTTACAGTGTAAATTGTTGCAGGCCCAGCCCGTTTTCTGTATTTTATGTTGCCGCTTGTGTTTTTTCACTTGGTAATATTGTTATCCCCTTTCCAATTCACTGTCTTCTTTGTTTACTGAGGGGCTGTGTAAATGAGCAGCTTTGCTGTATCTGTGTTTAAACAAATTAAAAGGCCTCACAGCCTCTAGTTTTTACTGAGATCCTTTCACCAAGTTGTGTTTGGAGCTGCAGGGACAGTTCCTGTGCATGGGTGGAGGGGAAAAGAGTCCAGCATGGCAGCCCTGCCAGGGAGCACCAGCGCTTGGCCTTCCAGAGCTGTTCTCGTTCCACTCCCACACTCTCCTTCTCATCCCTTGTGTTGGTGCAAGGCCTGAGTGCTCTGGCAGCCTGGTCACCGTCCTGCTGTGTGTGAGTCCTGTGAACGCAGGCAGGGACAGGCAATGGGCACTGCTGTGACCGAGCTGGCCTCAGAACAGCCTTTCCATGAGAAAGGTGAAAGGCCTAGGTCTTCATTCAAACTTTTTCTCAAGGAAGTTCTGAGAAAGTGGCCTGAAGATCAAAACACCAGGGCACAGCTGAACAGTGTGTGTGTGCAGGGCTGGGCACACAGCAGTGTCCTCTCACAGCCAGGCCTCCTGCCAGAGACCTGCAGGACCAGCAGAGCAGGGTCTGGGCTGTGCCCCTGTGCACTGGACCCCCAATGCAATCTGCCCCAATCATTATGGACCAATCCCTCACAACCTCCATCTCCAGCACTGGCCTCTCACCCCAGCTCAGAGAGGTTCTTTCTCCCTCCATGGAAAGACACTGAATGAGTAGGTCTGAAGTCCATGTTTGCATTGTACAAATGAGATGTGAGAATGGATGTCATGTACATGAGGCGAGATGAACCCAAGTAAGCACAAATGCTGTCCGATATTCCGGGGGTACCATTTTGCACCTGGGACACGGCAACCCTGGCTCTAAAGACAGACTGGGGGATGAGATGCTGGAGAGCAGCTCTGCGGAGAGGGATCTGGGGGTTCTGGTCAATGGCAAGTTGAACATGAGCCACCAGTGTCCCTGGAGCCAAGAGGGACCCGTGTCCTGGTGCATCCAGCACAGCACGGCCAGCCGGGCAGGGAGGGGATTGTCCCGCTCTGCTCTGCGCTGGGGCGGCCTCACCTGGAGCATTCACTGTGTGCAGGGCTGGGGACACAGGATCAAAAGGAGATAAAGCTACTGGAGAGTGTCCAGAAGAGGCTACGAAGTCAGGGAAGGGTTTGGAGGGGACGGCATATGAGGAGCAGCTGAAGTCTCTGGGTTTGTTCAGCCTGGAGGAGACTGAGATCTCTTGGCAGTCTACGTCTTCCTCACAAGAGAAGCTGGAGGGGCAGGAACCGAACTCTTCTCCTTAGTGACCAGTGACAGAACCCGAGGGAATGTCAGGAGGATGTGCCAGGGGAGGGTCAGTTGGACATGAGGAAAAGGTTCTTCACCCAGAGGTGCTGGACACTGGAACAGGCTCCCCAGGGAGGTGTCATGGCCCCAACCTGACAGTGTTCAAGAAGAGACTGGACAACGTCCTCAGACACACAGTGTGAACTGTGGGGTGTCCTGGGCAGGGACAGGAGTTGGAACCGGTGATCCTTGTGTGTCTCTTCCAACTCAGGACATTCTATGATTCTATGATGCCTTCTCTTTGGTATTTTCTTTTTCATTATCATAGGTATAATTTTTATTACTGCATATTTTAATTTCAATTTTTTAAATGTCATTTTTAAATCTTTGGTCTATTCTTTTTAATTCCAATTATTAAACTGTTTTTAACTCAACCCACAAGTGTTCTCACTGTTACCCTTCCGGTTCTCTCCCCCGTCCCGCTGCGGGGAGGGAGCGAGCGGCTGCGTGGGCTCAGTTACCGGCTGGGGTTCAACACGACGGTCCTTTCTCCAGCCCTTGTTCCACCCCATGGGCGTCAGGCTCAGGTCCCACACGATCCAATACGTCCTCACCAACCACCGCTCCCCTGCCCACCCTTTGATGTCACACACACACAGTTGCCCTCAGCCCACGGGCCGCCCTGTGAAACGTCCATAAAATGTCACAACTCCCCGTTGAGCTCATGGAGTCCGTGGCTTTGGGCTCCGTCTGTTCCGTGGCCACTCCGGACAGCACAGGTGTCTGTTCCGTGGGGTCACGGGCACCAAACCCAGCTCGGCTGGGAACCAAGAGGGTCCCCTCGTGTTCAGGGCCCAAAGCGCCACCTGCAGCATCTGCCCATCCTTTTGAGTGCCCAGAGCCTCCTTCTTGGGGCCCAAATCCTCATGTTCGGGGTCCCAACGTGTCTTTTATCACCCACGGCCTCTGATCAGGGCCCAGTTTCATGTTTGGGTGGAGCTCGTTGCCTGGCAACAACCAGCCGGAAGTCTCTGGGGAGTCAGGGGACCCAGGACAGCCAATGGCATTTGAGGAGGCGGGGCAAGTCATGTGATTGATAGGTAACCAGCCAATCCAGCTTTGAGGCCTGCAGGAAAGGTGGCGAGAGCTGACCGAGCTAGGCAGCGTTCAGGGGCGGGCCGTGCTGGCTGCACCAATCACAGCTGGAGGGAGTGCAGCACCCTGATGATTGACAAGTGGTCTGACCCATCACTTGGTAGGGGGGGAAATGAGAAATCCCAGCCGGCCAATCACAGGAAACATTACCTCAGGGCAGGGTGGGCACTGTGGGGGGAGTGACCCCTAAGGCAGCCAATCAGATCCAGGATCACCTCAGGGGAGGAGACTGACAGCCCTCCCGCCCAATGGCGGCGCAGCCCAGGCTGAGGAGGCGGCGGCTCTGCGGGCGGCCAGGCTGAGCTTTGCCGTGGCGCCCGTGGAGCTGCCCCAAGGCTGAGCAGCCCCCGGCCCAGCCCTGGGGCCCTTTTTCCTGCAACTGGGGCCCTGGGGATGTTGTTGCTGCATCTGGCTCAGGTGTGCGTGGGCTGCTCTGGCCTTGTTCTCCTGGGCGGGGGGAAATGGTACCGAAAAGTCGGCAAAAAGGTTCTTTAACACGGTTTGGAAAGTGGTAAAAGCAGCACTTTTGTTACAGCGCCGGACACTCGCAAGATTGCTCCTCTGATCGAGCGTGTGTGTGATTCGCACTTCTTGCTGTTTCTTACATACACCTCTTGCATATTCATTTGTTTCTCCTGCTTAGTTAGTGCATCAAACATAAATTATTTCCATAACCCCGCCATAACTTTGCTGAAATCCATCCTTGGTACTCGAGAGTCTTCATCAGGGTCTCTGGTGTCCCCGGTTTCTCCCCAGCTGCTGCCCGCCCGGTGTCGGCTTCTTGACCTGATTGCTTGATTGTGCATTTTTTCCCTCTTGCTGTCTTTTTGTCCTTTTTTTTCTTTCCTTTCTGTTCTGTTCCCGGTCCCATCTTTTCTCACCGTATCCCCCTGTCCAGCTGCTGCCCCTTCTTTCCTCTCTCTCTTGCTCTGTTTTTCCTCTCTCCATCTCTCTGTCCCACTGCCCACCACAGTTGTTTATTCCTTCAGTGCTGTCCCGCCCCCTGTTCCTTTGCCCTTTCTCTGTCACTCCATCCCAGTCCCGGTGTATTTTTAATTTGTTTTTTCATCTCAGTCCTGAACCATTACTACATTTTTCTTCTTCCACCCCTTTGTCCTGCTCCCTGCCCCTGTCTTTGTCTCTCCTTCCCTTTGTTCTGCTGCCCATCTCATTTTCCCTTCCTGCTCCAGCTCTCTGTCCTGCTCCCTGCCCCTCTCATTCCCTCTCTGTTTCTCTGCCCTTCTCCCTGTCTGTCCCCCGCTCTGTTTTGCTGTCCTGCTCCCTCTGTAGTTTTTCCACTCTCTCTGTCACTCTCTCCTGCTCCCTGTCACTTTCATTTCTCACTCCATCTCTGTCCTGCAGCCCAAAGCTGCTTTTTGGTCTCCATCTCTGCCCTGCTGCCCAGCCCAGGCCTTTTTACCTCTATCTGTGCCCTGCTGCCTGTCTCTGCTCTTTGTCTTTCCCTTTGTGCTGCGTCCCTGACCCTTTTTCCTCTGTCTGTGTTGCCCTGTCCTGCTCCCTGTCCTTGTGTTTCTCTGACAATCCTTGTCCTTCTCCCTTTCCTTCTCTGTTTGTCTCCCTGTCCCATGTCCCTCTTCATCTCTTTTTTTCTCTTCTATCTTTCTCTCTGTTCCTGCTGATTGTTTCTCCATGTATATCCTGTTCCCTGCCCCTTTTATCCTCTCACTGTCCCTCTGTCCTGCTGCCTGTCCCCATCTTTTCTGTCTTTATTCTTGCCCCGCTGCCTGTGCCATTGCTTCTGGCAATCGACCCCTGTCCAGCTGGCTCTGCCTTTTATTTTTTGTCTCTTCCTCTTTGCTGCTTCTCAGCCCTCCTTTCCTCTTCCTCCAGCTCACTGTGGGTTTTCTCCCTTTGTCAGTCTCTTCATCCCCATCTGACCTTTGCTTTCTTTCTCAGTCCCTATGTTCTGCTCTCTCTCCTTCCTTTTCTCCATCTGTACATCCCCCTCCCTGTCCCTGTCTTTCTCTACCCAACTTTCCTTCTTCTCCTTCCCATCCCCTTGTCCCTCTGTCCTGCTCCTCCACCCTCCTCTTTCTTCCTCCCTGTCTCATTGTGGCTCCTCGTCCCTATTTGTCTTGATCTCTCCATCTCTCCAGCCTTTTCCCTGTGTGTTTCTTTCTCTCTGGGCTCCTCTATCTTCTCTCTTGTCTGATTTGTCTCTTTCTAGTCCCCTGTCCTTCTCCCCGGCAGCTTCAACTGAATGACCAGGTGTCGCTGTGCTCTGGTATTTGCTGAGCACTGCCCTGGGGAAGATCTGTGTCTGTAGGGCTGGGGATCATTTAGGAGCTGGTCTCCTCCTGCAGACGGCAGAGCCGGGTGTAGTTGTGGCAGAGGTTGTTCTCAGCTGCTGCTCTGTGCAGCTTGGGGAAAGAGCCGGCTGGGGACCTTCTTTTGAAGGAAGGTTTCTTGTTCTGCGCTCACTGCTCCTCGGGACCCTGCACAGGAGCCGTGTCGGGGTCTGCAGGGACTGGTGGGACCTGCTGTGATTCCTTGTGAATGTGAACTGAACTTGTCCTGATGTCCTCCAATGAAACCAGACTGACTGTGGATGTTTTTCTTACCAGCTCCAGTGTCAACCTGTGTGCTCGGCGCTAAACAACAAGAGACCTTGTGCTGTTTTCCAGATGTCAGTGGCTGCAAATCAGCTGAGAACATCATTGCCTTAGGTAACGGGGCAGGTGGTCTGTGATCAGGGCTGTGGACTTGCATGGCGCTGCTTTCATGAATGTTTTCTGGTCGTGCCACTTCAAAGCCCTTCCATTTCCTGGAAATTTTAAGATGACATTTCTTATTCTGAGGTTCAGACTGGAGTTGGACTTAATGTTGAGTGGCTGATATAATGGGCTCCATCAAATAAGAACAAGAACCTTGCTTTTTTGTGTTTTTTTTTTTTTTCTCACACCATCTGAACTTCAGTAAGCAAGAGGAAGAGTGGTTGACAGAGTCTGTTTTCTGAGAGTAACATGTTCCTGTACCTTTCCAATCTTTCTATGGTGCAGGATTTCTGCCCTTGCAGAGAGGACTGCAAAACCCGCTGCTATCTGGTTGGACTTTGCCTCCCAACGCGGCGCAGCCTCTTCCATTGTGACATCACCCACTGCCGTTGATGTCACAAAGCAGCATCAGCGCTGAGGTCAGCACAGCAGGGTATAAAAGCAGGGGTCTCCCTGCGCCTTTGTCACTCTCGATCTTGAAGGAACAGAGATCGCAGAGTTTTTGGCTCACTCGTGAGCGAGTCAGATGCTTGTTACCTGCACCTCAGCAGGTACCACGAGACAGACGGAAAAGGTTCAAAGTCTGAACGGGTATGTTTTAAAAATCCTCCTCCCCTTTCCCAGGTGTGTTTTCAACCTCACCAGCTGGTGTGGGTGGAGGGTGGACAGGAGAGGAACACGAGGGCAGCCTGAGAGCTCACTCTGGAGCTGGTGGAAGGCAGCAGCCGCCTTTCAGTCTCTTCATGACCACAGGGGCAAGGCCCAGAAAGCCTTTGATCTCTGCAGAATGAGGGACAGGTCTATTTTGGATTGCATGGAGGGAGTCCCAAGCAGTGGCCCCGATACAGCCTGCCATAGGGGCACAGGCTGAACCTTCTCTTGAGAGGGTGGAGAACAGGATCAGCACAAGTCCCCATCAGGTGGTGGGCAGGAGAAACAGCGTTCATCATCTGCCTTCCATTTCCAAAGAATACCTGTCCAGCCCCACAGACGGGAAGTGTGGCCACAGCTCTTGTTGCAACTCCTGCTCTTAGTCCAGAGTCAATCTTGAGCCCTTTGTCCCTAACGAAACAATCGCTGCCATGACAAATCCCCACTGGTGCAGCTGGTGACAACCCCAGCAGTGACTCGAGCTGGTGCAGGACCAAGCCAACGCACACGCCAGGAACGCCAGGCTCAAGGGCTGCAGTCCCTGCTGCTGCTCTCCAGTCTGCTGCTGATCTGCACAGGAACCGCCAGCTTCACCAGCCTTTTCCTCCTTGTTGCTCTGCAGGAAGATGAAGGCACTGAAGGCAACAATCCTGGTGCTGCTTCTCGGCCTGTTCTCTCTCGGTGAGTCTCTGCAGAGCTCCAACCTGAGGATGGTGCTTTAGGATGTACTTGGGGCTACATCCTGCCCTGGTCCGCTTCCCCCGCTGTGACCAGAGGAGCTCAGCTGAGAGCAGAAAGTCCCCGACAGAGCTGTGCCAGTCCCTGCTCCAGCGGGACGGGTGTGGGGGTGAGGAAGGGGTGACTTGCCATCCCCAGGAGGGCTAAGCCAGTTCTCTTCAGCCGAGGGAGAGGCCGTGGCTGAGCTTTCCTGCCCCAGGGGGATGAAAATCTTCTGCAGGACCGGGAGCACAGTCCAAGGCAGGGAACGTCCATCTCTTGCGGAGCCCATATGCCATGATGGCCACTGTCAAAGACAATAAGAGGAGAGACAACAATGGCACTGGGGATAGACACAGAAAGGGGAGAGGGCAGCCCGAGGCACAACCCAGCCTTAGACCAAGTTCTAAGCTCTGGTGTGCGTCTGACAGGTGTTTTCCATGTGGGACGACTCGGCACCTTATTGCTCTGGAGCACTGCAGCGGAATTAGGACACCTGAGTGAAACCCAATCCCTGCCAGACCAGCTCGGAAAGCTCCAGGAACAGCTTTATAGTCTGCGCTGGAGCGCAAAGGATGTGGCTGAGCGGGCTCTCCATGAAGGCATGAAGCAGGGAAGGCTCCCAGGCTTTACCGGACGGGTAAGGGCACAAGGCAGAAGGATCTACTCAGGGGTTTTATCCTCCCTCCGGCACGTATCCTACTCCATTCCCTGTCACAGCCAACAGGCTGGTGCTGCTGGAACAAGTGCTGTCATGGCCACGCTTCCTTGTCTGTCCATGCTGCCTGGCCTGGGGCCTCTCCACGGGAAAAGCCCCTTCCCGCAGCTCCAGCATTCAGAGCACTGGAGTGAGCAGCCCCCGCTTTCTGATCCCGTCAAGCACAGCAGAGCAAACCTGGGAGGCTTCCAGGCAATTTGGCTGTTCCTTCCATCTGATATGGGCCTTGTCCCCATTCACCTTGCCTGGTCTTGCAGGGGAGCTGCTTGCCCCCTTCCTTTTCCTTCCAACAGGCGCTCTCCTTTGTGTTCCTTCCCCAGGCGGTTCAGGAGATCATCAATGAAGCCCTGGAGAAGCTGGAAGAAATGCAGGTCCCGATGCCTGATTACGCCCTAAAATCAGCAGGTACCATGACACTGTACAAACAAACCAGTTCCAAAGCGCTTCCTGTCCAGATTGACAAGATGGCCATTGGAACGTGCCCAGGGGTAGGAGAGAAAGGGCAAGAAGTCAAGGGTCACCTTGTGCCCTACAAGTGCCCCCACTGACAGAGTCTGTAATGGGCCAGACCCCATGGGAAGCACAGAAAGCCTGATTCACGTTCTTGTCTTTTTCCACGGCCCATGACTCCCTGCTGTGTGTTCTAGAGGGGTCATTCCAGTTAGAAAGAGAGGAACCCACTGTAGGACATGGATGACAACTGAGAAGCTTTTTCAAGTCAACAGTGCAATGTTGCTCCCAACACTGCCTGATGATTCTGCTCATGTTTTAATTTCCAGGGGCTGCTGTCATTCATTCAAGGACTTCTCCATCTCTCCGGAATGACAAAGCCAAAGTCTTCCTGTACTCCATGCCGGTGATGGATTATATGAGGTCCCCTGAGCTTGTTCTTGAGGTAGGAGCACCAAGACGCAGTAAAACAGAGGTCAGAGAATGACCCACACACACTGCTCAGAGTTGCCTTTCCCCCCGTCTTTGCTCCTCGAAGCTTCTTCTCCTGCCTCCTTCTCGCATGGACCTGCTCTCCTCCTGTGTCTCCCTGCTGAGTATTTCCTGTCCCAGAGTGCCCCAGGTTCTCGGTGGGAGCTTCTACCAGGCCAGGCTGCTCCTGCAATCTGTGTCTGCCCAGTCGCTGTGCAAACTGTCAGCACGGCACAGAAGGAGAATGGCAGAGGTGCCTGCAGAGCTCTGGGAGAGACCCAGGGCAACCTTCTCCATGTCAATGTAGTTTCTTCTTCTTTGTTCAGCCAGAAAATCATCCTGGAAGCTGCTGGCCCTTCCCAGGAAGTCAAGGACAGGTCTTCATCAAGCTGTCTGAGCCAGTGATTCCCAGAGCCGTCAGCATGGACCATGTGTCGGGGACAGCGTTCCATGGAGAAAGTATCTCCGGAGCTCCAAAGGACTTTGCTGTCTACGTAAGTGATTTCTCTGGAGTGGGGGGCAGGGGGTTGCACAGCATTTCTAAGCAGGGGCTGAAGGTGGTTCTGAGAGTGGAGTGGCCTGAAGGTTCCTCCTGGCTCTCAGAACAAACAGGCTCCTTGGAGTCGCTCCCTTCCCATTGTATTCCTCTTTTATTCAATGGACCACTCGAAAGGAAGCTTCTGGGGCAAGAGGCTACTCCAGGAGCCATAGGGAAAAGGAGCTGGACAGTGCATGGTCCTAGACCTTGTTGGCTTCCAATGCCAGTGGCATTTGTGATCCTCAGGTTACCTCCCTCTCACTGGGAGCGTCTGCTCCTTTTCTGACCGGCAGCTTGGACTCGTTGAGTAGGCAAGTGTGCCGTGCTGCCCACCTGCAGCTTCTCATCTTTTCCTTGTGCTCATGGTCCTTGGACTACGTAGCTGAAATAAGCCTGTGCCTCATCGACTGAAGTTCAGTCTTGCCATGGTGCACCAGACGCTCTTGTTTTCTCCACCCCTGTCCTTCTGTAGGGCTTCAAGGAAGAACACGACGAGCAGGGAACATTCCTGGGACAGTTCACCTTCCTGGCAGCACTGAATCCCAGTCAGACCTTCCAGCTGAAGGTATGGGGACAAAGAGGGGGGAGAACTGTAGGAGAGGAGGCGAAATGCGGCTGGATGGGGAGAGGCTTCCCTGCCAAAGGGCTACAGGCAGCCCTGTCCTTGAACGTGTGCCACGCTGGCCTTTCTTCTGATTTAACTTCCTGGTGGCACATGGCTGGACTGCCGCTCTTCTTCTCTTTCATTTTGGGTTTAAACTTCAGCACTTAGAAGCGCCACAGTTGAAACTAGAATCAGCTTGACTGTCTGGACCCCAAGTGCACACAAGAGGCCACATCCCGTAGGATGCACGACTGCTGCTCTGCCAGTTAAAGACCAGAAATACTGGGCTTCCTGAGGATTCTGTTGGTGCTGGCAGTGAGCAGTGACAGGGAGGCCATTCTGTTTCCTTGGCTTCCTAGAGAAGGCAATGAGCTGTTTTCCTGACACCACCACTGGGTCTTCTGACTGTGGAAGCCTGTGCCCCAAAGCAGGCGAGAACTTTCCAGCGTATTTGCTGAGGCATCTGGGTGCTGCTTCTTCCTTTACTAGTTCTCATGGCCCAACGAGGTAGAGCAGGACAAGGACATCTTGCCCACGACAGGTCCAAAGCCCTCGCGGGGCAGCTGGAAGGAAGCTGTTGAACGAGGCCGTCGCTGCGGCACTTCTGTCAGTGGTCACGTACCAGAGAGGAAAAGGCGACTCATTTCTTCTTGTCGTTTCAGAACGAGCTCCCTGGGGTTGTGAATTACATCCAGCTGCAAGTGCTGAGCAACTGGGGCCACCCAGACCACACCTGCCTGTATCGGTTCAGGGTGCACGGTGATCTGCCCAAAGACGGGGGAGTGGTGCCGGTTTCATCTACCAATAAATTCCATTAATGTTCACCAAGTCGAGTACCAGTCTGCTTTGCCTGTGATGCTGACTGGTCCTCCCTGAGCTAACTGCAGCTCCCCATCTTTCTCTGAACCCATCAGCTTATGGAAGACTTCAGGAGTCCACAGCAAGATTTTCCTTATTAGGGAAAACAGGAAAACTCAGTCACAAATCTGCAGAAAGCCTGACATCCACATGCTTGCTGCCTCCACAGGAACATCAGCAAGGCCCTGCCTGTACACCAAAGATTAAATTAATGGAGAGTTTTCCTGTGCAGGAAGCAACTAAGGATCAATGGAACCATCCGTTGTTACCTGTTTTCACAAGAGGCAGATGCTGCTTCAGTGTCCATCTTTCAGTGTGTTGCCAATGTGAAAATGGAAGTGTGTTTTTTTCTAAGAAGGAAACCTTAACTGGAAAGTTGGTTCATGCCTCATTTGCCTCCCTGTGCCTATAATCGAATTAATAGCTCAGGAACCGTTACAGAGTGATTAGCAAAGCAAACTCAGGACACTTCAGAGATCACATAACCACACGAGTCTGTCTTTCCTTTTGACCCCGAGTTCCCCAACCCCAAGGCAGGAGCAGGCAGGGCAGTCGTTTCCTCGAGTCACACCAGGGAGGAGAGAGCAGCAACAGCGCTTGGCACCCAGGGCTGGCAACAGCAATTTGTGCTCTGAGCTGGGGCTTAGTCCATGTGCAAGCCCAGCACTGATCCAGATACCAAACTGAGGGTGTCAGTTCATCCCCGCTGCCACACACACGCTGAGCCTTCTCCCATCGCCTCCTCCCGATGAGCTGTTTTCCAGCCCCTTCCACCTCAGCCCAGCTCAGACACCTGCACTCTGGCCCAGGGCTGACTGGGGCTGGTGACCCTCGGGGCAGCAGCAGGAACTGCTCTGACCCTGGTTGTGGGGCTGTCCCTGGGCTGAGCCCTCGGGCCCAGGGCTGCTGAACTGGGCCATGGTGGGGCCCAGGGGTGCTGAGGTCGACAGGTCCCCCCAGCCTGTCTGTGCTGGAGACACCTGCTCCTGCAGCAGCCCTGGTCCTGGACCTGAACCTGCTCCATCCTCATCCAGAAGTACACGTTTGTTTGGCATTTTCTTAAAACTGAAGATCATTCAGGTAGAGGCAGAGCCTGTTCAGCAGTTTGAGTAGTTTGGGGACAGAGGCCAGTTGGGGGCCAGGGCCCTCAGGGGTGGGGGCTGTTTCTGCCCCGTGCCCTTGGCCTGGCGCTCACAGCTGGGAAGGGACTTTCCAAAATCCTGCTGGGAGGAGCCAGATGTGCCCACCCCCGGCACAGCCTCAGGGTCTGCTGCCGACCTGCCTTCAGATCATCTCTCCATAGAATCATAGGATCGCTTTGGTTGGAAGAGACCATCAGGTTCATGGAGTCCAAACATAACCCAACTCTAGTACTAACCCATGTCCCTAATGACCTCCAGTCTAAACCTCCCCTGGCACAACTTGAGGCCGTTTCCTCTTGTCCTCTCACTTGCTCCTTGGGAGAAGAGACCAACACCCTCCATGCTCCAACCTCCTTTCAGGCAGTTGTAGACAGTGATCAGGTCTCCCCTCAGCCTCCTGTTCTCCAGGCTGAACCCACCACTTCCCTCAGCCGCTCCTCATCACACTTGTGCTCCGGCCCATCAGCAGCTTTGTCGCCTCCTCTGCACTCTCTCTAGTGCCTCAATGTCCTTCTTCTGATGAGGGGCCCAAAACTGAACACAGGATTCAAGCTGCGGCCTCACCAGCGCCGAGCACAGTGGCAACAATAAAGTGTGGCTGATGTTCTCTCTTGACCACACTCCCTTCCCCACTAAGGAAAGGGAAAAGGGGGAAAAGGGAGAAAGACTTACAATTTGGATAGATTTATAAAACAAAACAAGACAAAAATTAAAACTTTCCTCGTAATACTAATAATGAGACAAATAAGGCAAAATATACAAAACCTATATTGTATTGCCCAGAGTAGCCAAAATGCTGCCACAGGGGCTGGTGTCACAGCAGAGGCTGCAGCGAAGACGTCAGGAAGTCCTGGACTGGACTCGGCAGTGCACAGGAACTGGATTCAGGGATGCAAGGACTGGAACCAGGATCAGGGTTGCAGGCAGGACAACGGGCAGGCTCCTCTTGAGATGCCAGCCATGGACCAAGAGCCTGAGACCCTTGTGATCTCCCAGCATTAAACTGTGCATGACGTGGATGGCATGGAACAACTCAGTTTTCAATTGGCGTCACTCGTTCTGTCCACCCCTCCCTGCAAGTACAACCCCCTCACTTATGGGACATAAGAGATTCACCAGCGATGTTGGCTGCTATAGCAATAAGATCTAGTCCTAGGCCTTTTCTGCATACCAGCCCTACTGTTAGCTCAGTAAAACTGTCAATATTGGCCGTTGTCGGCTCTGGAGCAGACTGTGTTTGAAAAACATGCATCCAACTGCAGAAATATGCAGTTACTTAGAAGAGCTTAAGCTGAAAGGAAAATTCACCAAAAGAGAATTAGTCTTGTTTTAACGAAAAGCAGGACAGCCCCCATCACAGTCTGCACCTTCCTCAGAGAGGCAGCAGAGGTGAGGGCCCGATGTCCTGTCTCGGCTGACCAGTGAGAACAGGACAGGTGGAAATGGAATGAGGCTGCATCAGGGGGTGTTCAGACTGGACATTAGGAGGAAGTTCTTCACTGGAGGGTGGTCGGTCACTGGAACAGGCTCCCCAGGGAAGTGGTCACGGCTCCCGGCCTGTCAGAGGTCAAGGAGTGTCTGGACGATGCTCTTTGTCTTGTGGTTTAGTGTTATGTGGTTGTGCGAGCAGCGGGGAGCTGGACTCATTGATCCTTACGGGGATCTTCTACCTCGAGATATTCTATGATTCTGTGATGTTCAAGCTCAAGAATAGTCCATCCCAGACCCATTTGTGTGTGTGTGTTTGTCTCTTTCTGAGCTAACTGGGGAGATGAGGAGATCTCTGGGAGGGATCTAAACCTTACATGTGTCATATGGATGAATATTTTCCACTAACACAGTCAAGAGTACAGAGAGACATGGTGGGGTTGGGGAGGTGAGGAGCAGGTTCTCCATACAGTGATGGACCCCAGGCAGACTGCTGCTCCTTCCTGTCCACACCTCCTCAGGGGACACTCTGCATCAGTATCAATGGGAGAATTCTCCTATCACTTCTTCTAAGTGCTCTTTCTGTACCTTCCTCCTTCACTCCACCCTTGAAACTTACCTAATTAAGTGTACAAGTGTTGAAAACCAGATGTACATGATGGAAGTGACAGGGCTCTATCAGTCTTGCGTGATAACTGCCAGTCCCAGGCAGATACCTCAGGTACACCGAGGGCTCTGGAGGTTTGCACTGGGGGCTTATGGTCAGACCATGGAGCTCTGCCTGAAAACATGAGAACTGCTCTCAGTTCTTTTAAAAAAACAAACAAACAAACAATACAAAACCACAACTCACTCATCAGCTAAAATGATTCAATGTTTTAAATAAAATGTCCATGAACTTCTGTCCTGCCAAAATATGGATTTTTACAATATGTATGAATTGCAGGAGAAGAAATATTGTAGTTACCCTGTGCTTGTATTTCCAGAACTCTGCCTATGATACTGTGTATTTAATCCCCCTGAACATCCAGGTGTTTCTACCTGTCCTTATTCAACCCACCATGTCTGCAGTCATCTCTTCAGAAGCCTGTCTGGACATTTGCACTTTCCATTGCTCCCCAGAGGTTCTTGCTCCTCTCACTCTTTGCTCATTCAGAGCCTGTCACCTTTCTCTGCTTTGAGCTTCAGGCAGGTAAAGCTGAATTGTCTTTCAGCTGTCACTCTCATACTCCCTGTAGGCAACTCTTCAATTGTGGCGATGGACCTCACTGGAAGTGGCTGAAACTAACGACAGAGTATATTTTATTGTTCATTATGTTGTGTTTTCTTTCTCATTATCTTTTTTGCTTTTGCCAATTAAAAAAGCCTCTTTGTGCCTATTTAAATCCAGATCTCTAAGGAAAGCATGAAGTAATTCATGCAGAGAAGCTGTAACAATCAGGTGCAAACTTGAGTGGAGAATCTGATGTAAAGAAAAGTGATGTAACTCCCAGGGGGCCAATGAGTGAAACAGAGAGGTTAGAAAGGTGAGAAGCAAGGATGTCCATCCCGTGTCTGGCCTCAAGGGACTGCTTTTCCCACCTGTCCAACTTCCTCAGGAGACACTCTGCACCAGTATCCATGGGAGAATTCTTCTCTCACTTCTCCCTAGTACTCATTCAAAATGTCCTCTTTACCCGCCCCCCTGAAACCTCTCTAATGAGCTCTACAATTCTTCAATACTTGAAGAAAATGATGGAAGAGACACGGCTTGTGAGGGCTTGGAGAATTTTAGTGAGCCCATGGAGTACATGAGGCTCATGAAGCTCAGTTACTGAGAAGAGACTCAACAAAGCTCTCAAGAAGCCAAAGGCAAAAGCAAACCCCAAAGTTCCTTGAAGTATTAATGGGCCCCACTGAGGGCTGTTCCTGACAAAGCCTCCCCAGAGACTCGTTAGAGCAGATAATTGGAGGCTGTGATGACAGGTAGGCCAAGGCCCTGTGCAGGTGGCTCTGATGCTCAGAAACCCCTTGGTTTGCTTTCTGAAGCAGAAAGGAGAAGCCCTGACCTCCAGGCAATGGGAAGGGGGATCCTGTCCTTCACACACGGCTCAGGGCTCTTGCTGGGACCGTGGGATGTGGGTGTGCAAGGCCGAGGGAAGGACAACACTGGTACAACAACTTCCAGCTTCCCCATGGGGCTGCAAGGAGACAACGAGGCCCCAGTGCCATGGGGAGAACATGTCTTCTCCTTGGACTCAGTGGCAGAGACAACTGCCATGGCCAAGGTGACAGAGACCTCGGTTCTGCTGGTGCCTTCCAGCCTTGCCAGCACCCTTTGCCATCTCCACCTCAGGCTGTTCTACATGGTCCCACACCTGCCCCTCTTTTCCCGCAGGCAGTAGACACGCATCTCCCTTCCCCATCTGCTCTCACCCCAGCATTTCTGTCCCTTCACTGATGTGTCTGCACCCTCACTGGCTGTTCTTTGGAACACAAACCATGGGCTGATCCAGCTCCCTCTGGGTGACCTCTTGCACCACGGCACTGCCCTTCCAGTGACATTTCTTCCTCCTGATAACCAGTATCCACTTCCCAATCTGTACTTGGTGGCTTTTTTTTCACTGCTCCTTTTTCCCACTACTTGAGAAATCTTTACCACCTTCAGAAACTGCCCATCAAGCAGGGAACCCAACCTGTTAGTCTTCTTGTGGTCTTGCACTTGACCAGAGAGAAGTCACCTCACCATGATCTTCTAAATCCCAGCACTGCTGCTGGCCTTTCAGCTTCTCTGATGGACACGACCATGTCCCTGCTGCTGTCCCTTCATGAACTCAGGCGGGATGGACATGACAGCCCGTCTCCAAGGCCTCTTCCTGGGTAGGGCCTGTGGCTACTTAGGCTGAGGTTCTTTCCCAGCCATGTCCCTGCTGCTGGGCTGTCACCTCCAGAGACAGAAATGACCCCACAGTCCCCTTCACAGCCACGCGCTTCTGACTGGATTATGAGCGTCTGAGACCCAACTGACCTTCAAAATACCACACCCATCCATCCCCCTCCTTAGCCCCCAGGACCTGACCAAGACCGAAGCGTGTTCTACACAGTCCTGCACCTGCCCCTCTTTCCCTGCAGGCTGTAGACACCCATCTCGCTTCCTTGCCTTGCTTGAAGAGAGCCCTGTCTCACTCATCTTGTCTCACTGAACTGCTCAAGGCCGGGTGAACCGGTGGAGGTTGTTCAAGGCCTCCACCCACCTTGGCATCACCCTCAAAAGAGCTAAAATCGCATTCTACAGGAGGACGTGTCCAATGCCCTTCCCAGGGACAGAGGCAGGCTGACTAACCTGCAATTCTCCCAATGCCTGTTCTTGCCTTTCTTGAACATGGCTTTGATGTCTGCCTTTTCCTAAGACCCCAGAACCTTTCTAATTACCCTGATTCTTATGAGAGCACAATCCAGAATCACGGGCAAGGGTGACGTAGCAGACAGCAGCACTTGCAATGAGCTTGTCCAAGGCAGCTGAGATCAGTCTCACTGGGCCTGTGTTGTTGGTTCCTGGAGTCACACACAGAAATGTCAGGGTTCTGTCAGGTGTCCGCATCTGAGCTGGCCTCATGGACTCCTTATGCACCCAGGGATGCTCACAGACAGAGTCTGTCCCTTTCACACACAGAGGCATGAGTCACAGTGTCTCTCTGGCCTCCTGTTGCCACTCCCAAGGGACGGGAGACACCTCAGCCCTGTGGTGTGTCCCCCTGCTCTGCACTCATCTGAGATGTCCCACATCATGAGGAATGGACACGGGGACCTCAGTTAAAGGAAGCACATCCCAGGGCTGCATTCCGGTGATTTCCCATGGGGTGTTCCTCCCAATATGAAGTGACCTCAAGGCCTTCTTTGTGCCACAGGCCTTCATGGAACCCCAAGGAATAGTCGATGGTGTTTGTGCTCACTCGCGTTCATGTCACCTCACGTACATGATGTGCATGCTCACATCTCATCTGTACAATGCAAACATGGACTGCTAACCTACTCATTCCATGTCCCTCTGTGGGTGAGAGGCCAGGGCTGGCAATGGTGGCTGTGAGGGCCAGTCCATGACAATTGTCCTGGGGCAGCTTCCACAGGGTGTCCAGTGCACAGGGGCACAGCCCAGACCCTGCTCTGCTGGTCCTGCAGGTCTCTGGCAGGAGGCCTGGCTGTGAGAGGACACTACTGTGTGCCCAGCCCTGCACACACACACTGTTCAGCTGTACTCTGGTGTTTAATCTGTGGGCCACTTTCTTGGACGTGTTCTTCAGAGAAATTCTGGGAAAAGACCTAAACCTTCAGGCAGTGTCCTCAGGAGGTCAGCTTTCTTCATGGAAGGCTGTTCTGAGGCCAGCTCTGTCACAGCAGTGCCCATTGCCTGTCCCTGCCTGCGCTCACAGGACTGACACACAGCAGGACGGTGACCAGGCTGCCAGAGCACTCAGGCCTTGCACCAACACAAGGGATGAGAAGGAGAGTGTGGGAGCGGAACGAGAACAGCTCTGGAAGGCCAAGCGCTGGTGCTCCCTGGCAGTGCTGCCAGGCTGGACTCTTTTCCCCTCCACCCATGCACGGGAACTGTCCCTGGAGCTCCAAACACAACTTGGTGAAAGGATCTCAGTAAAAAATAGAGGCTGTGAGGCCTTTTAATTTGTTTAAACACAGATACAGCAAAGCTCCTCATTTACGCAGCCCCTCAGTAAACAAAGAAGACAGTGAATTGGAAAGGGGATAACAATATTACCAAGTGAAAAAACACAAGCGGCAACATAAAATACAGAAAATGGGCTGGGCTTGCAACAATTTACACTGTAACTGTTATGCAGAAGATGATGGGCAGTTTACTGCTTCAGAAAATAATCCAGTCATCAGTTTCCACACAGCACCCTTGAGCTCCTGGTTCCTCATGCTGTAGATGAGGGGGTTCACTGCTGGAGGCACCAAAGAGTACAGAACAGACACCACCAGATCCAGTGATGGGGAGGAGATGGAGGGGGGCTTCAGGTGGGCAAATATGACAGTGCTGACAAACAGGGAGACCACGGCCAGGTGAGGGAGGCAGAAAATACTCTGTTGAAAATACTCTGTTGAAAATGTTGAAAATACTCTGTTGAAATGGAAAAGACAAACAAAAATAGCTGTGCAACACATCCTGTGTAGGAGATGGCCCTGGTGTCCCACAGAGAGTTGGCCATGGACTTGGGGACAGTGGTGGAGATGGAGCCCAAGTCGAGGAGGGCGAGGTTGAGCAGGAAGAAGTACATGGGGGTGTGGAGGTGCTGGTCACAGGCTACGGTGGTGATGATGAGGCCGTTGCCCAGGAGGGCAGCCAGGTAGATGCCCAGGAAGAGCCAGAAGTGCAAGAGCTGCAGCTCCCGTGTGCCTGCGAATGGCAGGAGGTGGAACTGGGTGATGGAGCTGCCATTGGACAGTTGCTTTTCCTAAGCGTGGGGCAGTGTGATGAGAAAAAAAAAAAGACAGTGAGAAGCCAGGGAAAAGTCCTCTGACAAAAATCAAACCAACTCCCATAGACCCTCCCCTGCTACACATAGACACCCTTTTCTTTTTCTAGGAGAACTTTCTTCAGCACTGTGGCTGGAGCCCTGCTTGGTGCTGGCCAAATGTGCAACCAAAAGCAGGGCCTCTGCCCATGGTCTCTCGTTAAGTCAGCCCAGCTCTGCTGAAGTGCAGTCAGGGAACGGTGGGGACTGTCCTGGTTCTGCTAACATAGAAGGGCTGCTCTGCTGCACACGGCCAATACATTTTCACTGCCACTATGCAAGGGCAATGCCCTGGACCAGTTCTTCTGTGAAATCCCCAGGATCCTCAAGCTCTCCTGCTCAGACACCTACCTCAGGGAAGCTGGGCTTATTGTCTTTAGTGCCTGTTTAATTTCTGTCTGTTTCATTTTCATTGTGCTGTCCTATGTGCAGATCTTCAGGGCCGTGCTGAGGCTCCCCTCTGAGCAGGGACGGCACAAAGCCTTTTCCACGTGCCTCCCTCACCTGGCCGTGGTCTCCCTGTTTGTCAGCACTGTCATATTTGCCCACCTGAAGCCCCCCTCCATCTCCTCCCCATCACTGGATCTGGTGGTGTCTGTTCTGTACTCTTTGGTGCCTCCAGCAGTGAACCCCCTCATCTACAGCATGAGGAACCAGGAGCTCAAGGGTGCTGTGTGGAAACTGATGACTGGATTATTTTCTGAAGCAGTAAACTGCCCATCATCTTCTGCATAACAGTTACAGTGTAAATTGTTGCAGGCCCAGCCCGTTTTCTGTATTTTATGTTGCCGCTTGTGTTTTTTCACTTGGTAATATTGTTATCCCCTTTCCAATTCACTGTCTTCTTTGTTTACTGAGGGGCTGTGTAAATGAGCAGCTTTGCTGTATCTGTGTTTAAACAAATTAAAAGGCCTCACAGCCTCTATTTTTTACTGAGATCCTTTCACCAAGTTGTGTTTGGAGCTGCAGGGACAGTTCCTGTGCATGGGTGGAGGGGAAAAGAGTCCAGCATGGCAGCCCTGCCAGGGAGCACCAGCGCTTGGCCTTCCAGAGCTGTTCTCGTTCCACTCCCACACTCTCCTTCTCATCCCTTGTGTTGGTGCAAGGCCTGAGTGCTCTGGCAGCCTGGTCACCGTCCTGCTGTGTGTGAGTCCTGTGAACGCAGGCAGGGACAGGCAATGGGCACTGCTGTGACCGAGCTGGCCTCAGAACAGCCTTTCCACGAGAAAGGTGAAAGGCCTAGGTCTTCATTCAAACTTTTTCTCAAGGAAGTTCTGAGAAAGTGGCCTGAAGATCAAAACACCAGGGCACAGCTGAACAGTGTGTGTGTGCAGGGCTGGGCACACAGCAGTGTCCTCTCACAGCCAGGCCTCCTGCCAGAGACCTGCAGGACCAGCAGAGCAGGGTCTGGGCTGTGCCCCTGTGCACTGGACCCCCAATGCAATCTGCCCCAATCATTATGGACCAATCCCTCACAACCTCCATCTCCAGCACTGGCCTCTCACCCCAGCTCAGAGAGGTTCTTTCTCCCTCCATGGAAAGACACTGAATGAGTAGGTCTGAAGTCCATGTTTGCATTGTACAAATGAGATGTGAGAATGGATGTCATGTACATGAGGCGAGATGAACCCAAGTAAGCACAAATGCTGTCCGATATTCCGGGGGTACCATTTTGCACCTGGGACACGGCAACCCTGGCTCTAAAGACAGACTGGGGGATGAGATGCTGGAGAGCAGCTCTGCGGAGAGGGATCTGGGGGTTCTGGTCAATGGCAAGTTGAACATGAGCCACCAGTGTCCCTGGAGCCAAGAGGGACCCGTGTCCTGGTGCATCCAGCACAGCACGGCCAGCCGGGCAGGGAGGGGATTGTCCCGCTCTGCTCTGCGCTGGGGCGGCCTCACCTGGAGCATTCACTGTGTGCAGGGCTGGGGACACAGGATCAAAAGGAGATAAAGCTACTGGAGAGTGTCCAGAAGAGGCTACAAAGTCAGGGAAGGGTTTGGAGGGGACGGCATATGAGGAGCAGCTGAAGTCCCTGGGTTTGTTCAGCCTGGAGGAGACTGAGATCTCTTGGCAGTCTACGTCTTCCTCACAAGAGAAGCTGGAGGGGCAGGAACCGAACTCTTCTCCTTAGTGACCAGTGACAGAACCCGAGGGAATGTCAGGAGGATGTGCCAGGGGAGGGTCAGTTGGACATGAGGAAAAGGTTCTTCACCCAGAGGTGCTGGACACTGGAACAGGCTCCCCAGGGAGGTGTCACGGCCCCAACCTGACAGTGTTCAAGAAGAGACTGGACAACGTCCTCAGACACACAGTGTGAACTGTGGGGTGTCCTGGGCAGGGACAGGAGTTGGAACCGGTGATCCTTGTGTGTCTCTTCCAACTCAGGACATTCTATGATTCTATGATGCCTTCTCTTTGGTATTTTCTTTTTCATTATCATAGGTATAATTTTTATTACTGCATATTTTAATTTCAATTTTTTAAATGTCATTTTTAAATCTTTGGTCTATTCTTTTTAATTCCAATTATTAAACTGTTTTTAACTCAACCCACAAGTGTTCTCACTGTTACCCTTCCGGTTCTCTCCCCCGTCCCGCTGCGGGGAGGGAGCGAGCGGCTGCGTGGGCTCAGTTACCGGCTGGGGTTCAACACGACGGTCCTTTCTCCAGCCCTTGTTCCACCCCATGGGCGTCAGGCTCAGGTCCCACACGATCCAATACGTCCTCACCAACCACCGCTCCCCTGCCCACCCTTTGATGTCACACACACACAGTTGCCCTCAGCCCACGGGCCGCCCTGTGAAACGTCCATAAAATGTCACAACTCCCCGTTGAGCTCATGGAGTCCGTGGCTTTGGGCTCCGTCTGTTCCGTGGCCACTCCGGACAGCACAGGTGTCTGTTCCGTGGGGTCACGGGCACCAAACCCAGCTCGGCTGGGAACCAAGAGGGTCCCCTCGTGTTCAGGGCCCAAAGCGCCACCTGCAGCATCTGCCCATCCTTTTGAGTGCCCAGAGCCTCCTTCTTGGGGCCCAAATCCTCATGTTCGGGGTCCCAACGTGTCTTTTATCACCCACGGCCTCTGATCAGGGCCCAGTTTCATGTTTGGGTGGAGCTCGTTGCCTGGCAACAACCAGCCGGAAGTCTCTGGGGAGTCAGGGGACCCAGGACAGCCAATGGCATTTGAGGAGGCGGGGCAAGTCATGTGATTGATAGGTAACCAGCCAATCCAGCTTTGAGGCCTGCAGGAAAGGTGGCGAGAGCTGACCGAGCTAGGCAGCGTTCAGGGGCGGGCCGTGCTGGCTGCACCAATCACAGCTGGAGGGAGTGCAGCACCCTGATGATTGACAAGTGGTCTGACCCATCACTTGGTAGGGGGGGAAATGAGAAATCCCAGCCGGCCAATCACAGGAAACATTACCTCAGGGCAGGGTGGGCACTGTGGGGGGAGTGACCCCTAAGGCAGCCAATCAGATCCAGGATCACCTCAGGGGAGGAGACTGACAGCCCTCCCGCCCAATGGCGGCGCAGCCCAGGCTGAGGAGGCGGCGGCTCTGCGGGCGGCCAGGCTGAGCTTTGCCGTGGCGCCCGTGGAGCTGCCCCAAGGCTGAGCAGCCCCCGGCCCAGCCCTGGGGCCCTTTTTCCTGCAACTGGGGCCCTGGGGATGTTGTTGCTGCATCTGGCTCAGGTGTGCGTGGGCTGCTCTGGCCTTGTTCTCCTGGGCGGGGGGAAATGGTACCGAAAAGTCGGCAAAAAGGTTCTTTAACACGGTTTGGAAAGTGGTAAAAGCAGCACTTTTGTTACAGCGCCGGACACTCGCAAGATTGCTCCTCTGATCGAGCGTGTGTGTGATTCGCACTTCTTGCTGTTTCTTACATACACCTCTTGCATATTCATTTGTTTCTCCTGCTTAGTTAGTGCATCAAACATAAATTATTTCCATAACCCCGCCATAACTTTGCTGAAATCCATCCTTGGTACTCGAGAGTCTTCATCAGGGTCTCTGGTGTCCCCGGTTTCTCCCCAGCTGCTGCCCGCCCGGTGTCGGCTTCTTGACCTGATTGCTTGATTGTGCATTTTTTCCCTCTTGCTGTCTTTTTGTCCTTTTTTTTCTTTCCTTTCTGTTCTGTTCCCGGTCCCATCTTTTCTCACCGTATCCCCCTGTCCAGCTGCTGCCCCTTCTTTCCTCTCTCTCTTGCTCTGTTTTTCCTCTCTCCATCTCTCTGTCCCACTGCCCACCACAGTTGTTTATTCCTTCAGTGCTGTCCCGCCCCCTGTTCCTTTGCCCTTTCTCTGTCACTCCATCCCAGTCCCGGTGTATTTTTAATTTGTTTTTTCATCTCAGTCCTGAACCATTACTACATTTTTCTTCTTCCACCCCTTTGTCCTGCTCCCTGCCCCTGTCTTTGTCTCTCCTTCCCTTTGTTCTGCTGCCCATCTCATTTTCCCTTCCTGCTCCAGCTCTCTGTCCTGCTCCCTGCCCCTCTCATTCCCTCTCTGTTTCTCTGCCCTTCTCCCTGTCTGTCCCCCGCTCTGTTTTGCTGTCCTGCTCCCTCTGTAGTTTTTCCACTCTCTCTGTCACTCTCTCCTGCTCCCTGTCACTTTCATTTCTCACTCCATCTCTGTCCTGCAGCCCAAAGCTGCTTTTTGGTCTCCATCTCTGCCCTGCTGCCCAGCCCAGGCCTTTTTACCTCTATCTGTGCCCTGCTGCCTGTCTCTGCTCTTTGTCTTTCCCTTTGTGCTGCGTCCCTGACCCTTTTTCCTCTGTCTGTGTTGCCCTGTCCTGCTCCCTGTCCTTGTGTTTCTCTGACAATCCTTGTCCTTCTCCCTTTCCTTCTCTGTTTGTCTCCCTGTCCCATGTCCCTCTTCATCTCTTTTTTTCTCTTCTATCTTTCTCTCTGTTCCTGCTGATTGTTTCTCCATGTATATCCTGTTCCCTGCCCCTTTTATCCTCTCACTGTCCCTCTGTCCTGCTGCCTGTCCCCATCTTTTCTGTCTTTATTCTTGCCCCGCTGCCTGTGCCATTGCTTCTGGCAATCGACCCCTGTCCAGCTGGCTCTGCCTTTTATTTTTTGTCTCTTCCTCTTTGCTGCTTCTCAGCCCTCCTTTCCTCTTCCTCCAGCTCACTGTGGGTTTTCTCCCTTTGTCAGTCTCTTCATCCCCATCTGACCTTTGCTTTCTTTCTCAGTCCCTATGTTCTGCTCTCTCTCCTTCCTTTTCTCCATCTGTACATCCCCCTCCCTGTCCCTGTCTTTCTCTACCCAACTTTCCTTCTTCTCCTTCCCATCCCCTTGTCCCTCTGTCCTGCTCCTCCACCCTCCTCTTTCTTCCTCCCTGTCTCATTGTGGCTCCTCGTCCCTATTTGTCTTGATCTCTCCATCTCTCCAGCCTTTTCCCTGTGTGTTTCTTTCTCTCTGGGCTCCTCTATCTTCTCTCTTGTCTGATTTGTCTCTTTCTAGT